>NC_092148.1:34482799-34595299 GCF_045791955.1 Oncorhynchus clarkii lewisi
ATGATGCCCAGTGGGGCGTCATATAAACGCAATCCATTATCATCATCTTTGTTGTTGTGATGGTCCTCCTCCAAGCCCTCCAGCTCCTGTCACATCCCCAGAGCCCTGAGTGAGCGTTTGAGTTGAGTGGCTGGCTGAATCAGCTAAGCCTCATGTGGCTGGCCTGGCCCTGCTCCCCATGACCCAGCAGGGCTAAGCCACTAGCCGCCTAGCACCTAACACACATGCCTGATGCTTTATTCCCAGGCCCAGACAGATTGCATCTCAGCAAATACAAATCAAGGCAAAATGTACTACTATATACTGTGCTGTACTGTAACAGCCTAACCCGAGATACAATACACGACATGTTCATACAAAGTCACAGGAACAGAGACGAAGAGATCAAAGACACGCAGACACGCATTTGCATACCCAGATATTGTAGACTGAAGAAGCCTTCACGTCCATAAGAAATCCTCAAAGCACACTCACACACGCATGTTGACGCATATTTGGATGGGTCTGGGTCTGGTCCTGGAGGCAGAACTGAGTGATTTCCGCTAGATGGGCCAGCTGCAAAGTCAAAATTGGCCATGTTGTAAAAATGCATGAAAACAAAGGTTTGCTTTTTAGTCTTAATTTAAGGTCAGGGTTAGTCATTCAAATCAAATCAAATGTTATTTGTCACATGCGCCAAATACTGCTTACTAACAAGCCCTTATCCAACCGGTACCAAGTCAATGTGTGGGGGTAGAGGTTAGTTGAGGTCATTTATTCATGTAAGTAGGGGTAATGTGACTATGCATAGATAATAAACAGCGAGTAGCAGCAGTGTAAAAACAAAGGGGGTGGGTGTTGTCAATGTAAATAGTCTGGGTGGCCATTTAAGGTTAGCAGTGTGGTTAAGGTTAGTTAGGGTTAAGATTTGGTTTAAAATCTGATTTTATGACTTTGTGGCTGTGCCAGCTAGTGACCCAGCCAGGTTACTTGTGATACAAGTCATTATTTGACGTCTATCCATGTCTGAGATAGGACGTGGAAACTGCCACTAGGGGCAACAATGAATGCTGTTACCATCAAGTAGGTTTCGGTTTTGCTAGGGCATTGCGGACGGGGATGGCAGATTGGCGTAAGCATCTACCTCTGATTCCAAAGGTTGTAAGTTTGAATCCAGCGATAGAAAGTAGTTTTAGATATTTTATTCAAGCCTTTCCTAAACCTTAACCCTTACCTTAACCATTCAGACTTAATGCCTAACCTTCAAAAATCTGAATTGACACTTTGAAATTTGACATTTGGAACAACTCGGTAGAGTGACCACTCTTCAGAGCTGCTTCCAGAACAAGATTAATGAGAAAAAAACACTAACCTGCCTCACACACACTCACTCAGGCAGACATACACACCCTTCCCTCCAGACTGCTGTCACAGCGATCCAAGCACAGCTGTCAAAACGCTGGTACTTCCAACACAACAATGGTGAGCCGGGGAGCAGGGAGGGAGGGCTGGGAGAGGGAAAGACAGAGACAGAGAGACAGAGACAGAGACAGAGACAGAGACAGAGAGACAGAGACAGAGACAGACAGAGAGAGAGAGACAGATACAGAGAGAGAGACAGAGACAGAGAGAGAGACAGAGAGAGAGACAGAGACAGAGAGAGAGACAGAGAGAGACAGCGACAGAGAGAGAGAGAGACAGAGACAGAGAAAGAGACAGAGAAATAGAGAAAGATAGAGTGTGAGATATATATGAGAGAGAGAGAGAGAGAGAGAGAGAGAGAGAGAGAGAGAGAGAAATGGATTGGGAGAGAGAGAAGGAAGGGGGGGATACAGACAAACACAGAGTGAAAGATAGAGAGAAAGACAGAGAAAGAGAAACAAAGGAAAGAGAGGGAAATATAGGGGGAAATAGCCCAGCCTCACATCAACAGAGTGGAGGTTTCTATGTGACATGTGAACTGACACCACAAGAGCTCTCAGACACTCTGGAGTAGAATAGGCCTCACTGGGCTGGGACGCTCCACTCTTCCTACTCTCCTCTCTGCTCTCTCTCTTTTTATTGAGTCATGATCGCCCAGCATTCTCACAACAGTTCCGGGAGTAGACCTCCGCCCGACACACCACACAAACATTATGTGAATCTAGCCTGCAGTATGCCTGCACTCTGCACAGACTGATTTCTCAGAATCGGGTCACATCAAATTAGGGAGGTATTTTAGGGCTCCCACCCTGTTCCATCCTCTAGAGATTGTAGGAGAGACAGTCTGCAAAAGTGATACCCTTGGATTAAATAAAAACATGATCAAACGCTAGGTCTAATAGGTTACGGTGTTATTTTTGTGTGCTATTGTTAAAATGGTATCATAGAATCTACAAGAGAGTTAAAGAGATACGTTTTATCTTAATTAAGTTCAGCTGGGTCTGAGATATTGGAGATAAAGTCTGACACTGATAAGGTTTTGACCTGGCTTGGACTTACAGTTCATCAGTGGGCAACCATGCAAGCATTCCATGGGCGTTCATTGTGAGACAAAATAATTTATTGACATGAGGTGGCTACACTACTACATACTGTACAATGCAAGGGTTGGGGTCAATTCCTTTTCAATTCAGGAAGTAAACAAAATTCTCCTCATTGGAAAGCAATGAGGAAAATTGGAATTGGAATTGCAGTTTACTTTCTGAGTTGCCTGATTTGGGAATGAAATTGACACCATCCCTGATAAATAAATAGTTTACCTTTTTTAACTAGGAAAGTTAGTTAAGAATAAATTATTATTTTCAATGGCAGCCTAGAAACAGTGTGTTAGCTGCCCTGTTCAGGGGGAGAACAACATACTTTTTACCTTGTCAGCTCAGGGATTTGATCTTGCAACCTTTCGGTTACTAGGCTACCTGCCGCCCCAGAGTTTAGCTTGCATAGCTTGGGGTAACTTTTATACTTGAATAACATTAATAACCCATATATACAATAAAGCGTGTTGATGTGTGTCCATATTGTCCATGAGTTTCTAGTAGATATATCATATTGTTCAAGAGAAAGTAGCCTAATTAATGAAAAAGCATCTAATCAACAATGGCATTATTTTCAAGTAAATAGATAAAGGACATTTCATGCTGAAACCCTCATATTAAACATCAATGGTATTCACTAAGTTGTTGGTTTATATTAAGGATAATGTTTTACAGCTTTGTTATTCTATTTTTTATTTAAAAATCATCTTATTTAATTATTTCATATATTTTACATGTCATACGGCCAGAGAGAGAGACAGAGATAATTACAGACACCTGTGATAATCGGGAATAGTACCCAAAAGGGCCACTAGATGTCTCGTGATAGATTGCATAAAATCCTTGAAAGATGCCAAAATTGGGGTAAGTTTACCGGTAAATTTAGAATGTTTACAGTAATATACCCTCCGTTTGCAACCCTATACATAAATACAGTAGGTCCTATGTCCTAAATGGTCCTATGTCCTCAGTAACAGGTCAGAGATTGAAAAAAGGCCACACCAATCAGGGAGGCAATCCGGAAGCTGTTGAGGGGGTAATTGAGTGGAAAGGGGTCCTGAGGGAGCTTCTCTCTATTGTTGTTGTTGTGTAACAACTTGTCTGAAAATGCCCAGTAATCCAAGTCTACACAGGGGTTATTATAACGAGGCGTGAGGAGGAATGCGCCCAGGGCTGGGTTTCTACTTAGCTAAAATGTGGAATTGTTTTTAGATGGACATACCAAGGATTATTTATCTAATTTTATTTTGAATTTTAGGACCCCTGTAGATAGGTCATTTTTATTTTAAAAAATTATGATTTAATGAAACATTGATTTCAGCCTTACTACTATTACCCATAAAAAGCATTGACTACCAGATTTGTACGTGGAAAAACAGTTAAGAAATAAATCAAAAGGCTTGAGTGCCTGTCCCATATCTGAGAGATATAAGAAAGCTAATAAAAATCATTTAAATCTGTATACCTTTGACATGGAAATGCCCCACTCTCTTCCATTCATTTTTCGGCCCGGTACCGGGTTACCTTCGGACCCTACAGATATTTTCTTGAGAAGACCGATTTTCGGGATTGCCTCCTGGTCTGACAAACAGAGCTGTAGCTCAGCCACCTTCCACCGCAGATGCGGAAGGCCGACATCGGCGGACGCGGTTATTGAGTTTGCATCCCATGCAAAAAAACAGATATCTCTAGTTTGAGCAGAAATATTGGAAAATGCTAATTAGGTTTCTGCGGGGGCTTCGGACATCTACTCTAATGCTCTCTTTCTAACGCTCTCTGTCTATCTCTGAGTGAAAAGTATGCTGGAGATTAGGCCTCTACTGCATGGGTAGTATTCACACACACACACACACACACACACACACACACACACACACACACACACACACACACACACACACACACACACACACACACACACACACACACACACACACACACACACACAAGGTCATTCAGAATTGGTGTAGTGGGAAAATGCAGAACAACTTAAACGCGCTGGTGCTCTTTTCATGTTTTCAATCACTTTGGTGCAATTTAGACAAGTATGTGGCACATTTTTCACAACTCAGACATAAAAATCAAAACAGATCATCAAAATGGCTCTTGTTTAAAAACTCTAAGCACCTTTGCAATAGACTCAGTATCTATTTTTCTAAATGCAATATTCACTTTACTGTGCTATGACTTTCTTGTCATTTGTTCACGATTCGATTAACTATCACTTAATCAAACTGCTCAGAACTGATAACTACTGAACCAAAACGATATACTGCCTAGTTAACATGTATAGTTTGAAACCTTTATACACTGTGCAGTATATACAAAAGAATATGGACACCCCATTGGTGGATTCAACTATTTCAGCCACACCCGTTGCTGACAGCCACGTAATCTCCATAGACAAACATTGGCAGTAGATTGACCTCATTGAAGAGCTCAGGGACTTTCAACGTGGCACCGCCATAGGATGGCACCTTTCCAACAAGTCAGTTACGTCAAATTTCTGCCCTGCTGGAGCTGCTCCGGTCAACTGTAAGTGCTGTCATTGTGAAGTGGAAACGTCTACGAGCAACAATGGCTCAGTCACCTCACAGAATGATACCGCCGAGTGCTGAAGCGTATAATGCGTACAAATTGTCTGTCCTCAGTTGCAACACTGACTACCGAGTTCCAAACAAATGGGTTTCCATGGCCGAGCAGCCGCACACAAGCCTAAGATCACCATGTGCAATGCCCCACGTCGGCTGGAGTGGTGTAAAGTTCGCCACCATTGGACTTTGGACCCGTGGAAACGCATTCTCTGGGGTGATGAATGACGCTTCGCCATCTGGCAGTCCGATGGACAAATCTGGGTTTGGCAGATGCCTGGCAGATGCCAGGAGAACGCTACCTGCCCCGATACATAGTGCCAACTGTAAAGTTAGGTGGGGGAGGAATAATGGTCTGGGGCTGTTTTTCATGGTTCGGGCTAGGCCCCTTAGTTCCAGTGAAGGGAAATCTAAATGCTACAGCATACAATGACATTCTACAATTTTGTGCTTCCAACTTTATGGCAACAGTTTGGGGAAAGCCCTTTCCTGTTTTAGCATGCACAAAGCGAGATCCATACAGAAAAGGTTTGTTGAGATCGGTGTGGAAGAATTTGACTGGCTAGCACAGAGCCCTGACCTCAACCCCATCGAACAGCTTTGGGATGAATTGGAACGCCGATTGCGAGCCAAGGCCTAATCGCCCAACATCAGTGCCCGACCTCACTAATGCTCTTGTGGCTGAATGGAAACAAGTGCCCACAGAAATGTTCCAACATCTAGTGGAAAGCCCTCCCAGAAGAGTGGAGGCTGTTGCAGCAGCAAAGAGGGGACCAACTCCATATTACTGTAATGCCCGTGATTTTGGAATGAGATGTTCCAAGATCAGGTGTCTACATACTTTTGTTAATCTATAGTATTGTATATTTGTACCTCATAAAGGTATCAATTTGACATCAATTTATGTTGGAAGGTAAAACCAAATCATATATATGGATGTGGCTGTAAATACTACAACTACATCATCATTCTCTATCAGCCAGTGTGCTTCAATAGGACAAAGTGGAAAGAGTCACTCTATGTGCCTCCATTTGGAATTATAGCATATTGTAAAATGCACTGCTGAAATACCTGTGTTGTATATAATAATATATTCCACTCATTGATACACTGTAATCTGATTAAATTTCAAGCAGAGAGACAGGCGATACTGTATCAGTTGACAAGTTACGTAGAAAAGGTGGTCTTGTGTAATGTTGCATGGGGCAGAAATGGCATGCAACAGCAGCCAACTACTTTACAATACACCCATTTCTGATGATTTGTCCTACGTATGTACTGCAAAAGAATAATGAAACTGTAAAAAATATTTCTCAACATGCTCTCAACCTGCTGCTGGATACAAATTATATTTACCATCTACTATTCCTACTCAGCACTTCAAATGTGTATCTTATATTATTTGCTGTTGGATTAAATGGTAGTTAAAATGACTAAATGGTGAGCCTATCATTATCGAATGTACTGGTGACTAAATAAAATGTTCAAATAGTATCTCTAGAAAAGCTTAGATTTTGCATGAATGACTTAGGGGTGAACGACTTGTGAACCCAGTGAATGCACAATCAAAGGTTCTTCACATAAGATAGTGGGCATTAAAAGTGTTCTCAAGCTGTCTCTTTAAACTACTGGCATACAATTCAGACACCCATGCATACCCCACAAGACATGCCACCAGAGGTCTCTACACAGTCCTCAAGTCCAGAACAGACAATGGGAGGTGCACAGTACTAAATAGAGCCATGGAAACATGGAACTCTATTCCACATCAAGTAACTCATGCAAGCATTAAAATCTAATTTTAAAAAATTATAAAAATTCACCTTATCGAACAGCGAGGACGGTGAAGAGTCCACACACACAGGTACAAACACACGCATACAAACACACATAACATACATACTATACACACACTTACACTTGGATTGTGTGTTGTAGTAGAATAGTGGCCTGAGGGCACACACTTAATTCATGTATTTTGAAATCTGTTGTAAAATGTATTTAATGTTTAAACATTTCATTATAATGTACTGTATATTACTACCTTAATTTCTTGCTGGGCCTGAGGAAGACTAGCTGCTGCCTTGACGACAGATAATTGGGATCCATAATACTTAGAAATACAAATGATCAGTCCAGAGAGTTGTACTTAGAGATTTGAAAATATACTACTTATATCTGAAAAATGTGATTAAAAGTGATTGAAAAACGCTCACTGCAGTGCCCTTTAAAATATATATATATATATATATATATATACATATATTTCCCTGGTTATAACATTGTAAAGGTAAACCATGGCAAAAGAAGTATAGTTACACCATACAAAATGTTTGGACTTGATCACTTCACCTGTGTTGAGGTCTTTAACAGCAGAATGATATGCCAAGCACACAGGCAAACTGTGACATTTAGAGCGCAACGAAATAGTGTGGTTTCACAATTTCAAGATTAGGATTGAAATCTGCCGTCCCCCCCACCACATTAAGTGGTTGTGGTGCACACACAAACCCACAGAGACCCTAGAAATATAAACAACGGTGTAGTGTTGGGCTCTGGCCAAGATAAATGGCTGCTTCAGGTGAAAACAAACGTTGGCCTGGGCACATTTATTTCCATTCGCAAGTTTTGAGGAAAACTTTTCTCTGTTCGTACATTATGCTGCTCAGCCTCGGCGCCTCCGCCCTCCCGGTACAGTAAAGTTCGCTGGGCTTGTGAATTAATTAAGATGAAAATGTAATGTTGAAGTGCCACTCTGCTTCCAAGGTGTTTCAGGCTTGACGAGGAATGGCCTCTTTAAAGGTGTTACGGATGATATTTGTGACATGAAGTGATGGACTTGTCAATTCTTGGGGGGGGGGGGGGGGATAAATGAAAATGTCCCCTCCCCTAAACACACACTCACACACACCCTCAAGCGCACTCGCTGGCTCTCCTGGCGTTTGTGTACAATTGACCATAACTGGTGTAAAAGTACTGGCAATGCCCAGGGTAGTCATAAATACAGGAGAGGGAATTTTACCTCTGCTATTTCACAGGGTCATTTCCCTGTATGCGGTTTCAGATTCAGATATTTATGTTTACGAGCGACCAATACATATTATGAGCCATTATAACCACAGACATCAGATAAGGCCCCATATAAGGTCCTACTGCGTCCTCTGATACTCTGAAAGGGGTAGGAGTAAACAGCACAACACGGAGAGATGCATGTTTGCAGGTAGAAGCAGATGTTAATACAGTAGCAGTGAATAGACAGTGCTGACAGTAGAAGACGCAACATGCCGGTAATCTTCACGTGTCTAATTTTTCCATCATCAGACGTTTTATCGGGGACATTAGATGTGTGAGAGTGTTTCAGAGTTCCATACACATCTTTCAATCATCACCTGAGTCACTCTTGAGGGTGGTGGGTTGGGGGAGGGGCGGTGAAAATGGGGAGGGGAATGTAAATGGCTTCAATTGAAAGAACAACTGGTTTAGTCACACAATTATGAGCTCAGGTTGACTGAATGCAAATAGGGCCTGGAGGAGCATGGCTAAGGATCTCTGGCGTCCAGTCAATCTAGCCTCCACTTCCTGCCCCTCACAGACTACTGGGACACCATACTGGGAACAGTGGGAACCATGCTGCTATCTGTCCCAGCCCCAAGTGAGCAAGACCTCATCTGAAGTGGGATTGTGGGAGAGACATGATAGTAGGACTGGCATGAGTGATACAGCTGATACAGATACAGTTATTTTAATGTAAGCAAAAATGCTGAATTATGGGAAATGCACAGCTATCAAAGATATGGTGCTTGCTAGTACTATACAGAAGCATGGCTGTCTATCAGAGCTGTACGCGTATCAGATACATCACCTTTCCCTGGCTGTACTTCCGGCCTGTATCAGTTGGTGGAGCATGGTGCTTGTAACACCAGGAATGTGGGTTCAATATAACAACCGTAGGTAAAATGTAGGCACACATGACTGTAAGTCACTTTGGATAAAGGTGTCTGCTATACGGCATATGCTTGTACACTATGTTACTGTACCTTCCAGGTTGATCGGAGTAATTCAAATGAGCGCAGTTAAATATCACAGGCAGGTTCAGAGCTAATCATTGCAATTATTACATACTGTACAAAATATACTCAGCTCCTAGAAAAGCCCTAGATGAATTGTCCTCTAATCGTGTAAGATATTGTTATGTATACAGTTTGTAGTGAGATTAAGCAATGAATAATCATTCCACCTGCTTACATGTACTGTATGTAGCAAAATCTCCATCACATGCTGAATGACCTCAAAGCACATATTCACTTTCCAGAAGATTCTTTCTATTCCATGCTTGTTTGTCTATGTGAAATTCACACATAGACCCAATTGAAAAACAGATCCTTCTTTCCTCCCTTCCTTAGGTAATCACTGATCTGACATCTCAACACCTGCTCTCACCTATCATGCTCTCACCTATCCAATCATGCTAGGTAGATCAGTGATTACTTCAAGGAAAGGAGGAGGGAAGGAAGGATGCATTTTAAGAGCATTTGAACAGGGCCCTAGTCTGAAACACACTTACTTCCCCATTCGTTGGCATTTGCTTTGGCAGCAGCCAGGCGTTATCCTGAGACGAAACTGAATGTGCATATGTGTTACAGGTGGGATTCGTTAAGCTTTGACTTGGCACATTTGTACTTGCTCTGCATAATTACGTTGTTACCAAAGGAGGGAGATGACGAACGTGAACATTAAACACACACACAAACACACATACATACATACACACAACACACACACACAAATGAGCACATAGTTTAAAGGCAGATTTCATTGCTCTCCAATGAGCTGTTCAAAAGAAAATACCCTATTAATTCTGCAGTTTGTGCCCAAGTTATTTCACAGAGGATAAATCTAGAAAAGTTTATATTTCATAGGATTTAGTCTCTGCTTCCTTCAGCTTCTCAAAGTGGGCAACTTTCGCTAACCTGAATTAACTGTAGGCCTATCATTCATCCCTAGCCTATTCTTATGCAAGAAAGCAATTTTTTAAAATCTTCTCTGTAATTAGTCTAAGCATTCAGGTCAATCTATGGTTAGGTTACATTTAACCCCGTCCCCAGGCTTAAGAGAGACGGCTGGTGGACAAGATTATTGTATTATGTTTAAGAGGTAAAACATAAGTTCAGAACCTTGCCTGTCTCACATTATTTTACTCTTCAAACCCACCATAAGAAAGCTAAGTCTCTGTAGAGTAATATGCGTCACGTAGCATGACCCCGTTCACCATCTACTACAACGCATAGAATTCCCCAATGCCGGTCACCGTAGATGTGTGCGATCTCCAGAAGTAGTGTTTGCCTAATCTCTCATGCGGCATACTTACATAGAAGCTCCTTGATTGACAATAGGCCTATCGCACACGCGCGCACACACACACACACACACACACACACACACACACACACACACACACACACACACACACACACACACACACACACACACACACACACACACAAATTATGCACCTAAAGGGGAATGTGGGCTTGTCTCCCATCGGACATCACATGTCAGTCACACATCCAACCTCAACACCTGGGGATCAGAGCAGGGTGAGTCCATATGATCCGCTTACAGGAGTATTGGCGCGGATAATTATTTCCAGTTGCAATTAGAATAACTGCGAGATTTTTCTCTCTGAGTAGAGGGGGATCAGCAAATATCGTTCCCCTCATTTCTGTTCTTTTTTGACACGCTTATATAAATACTCTCCACCTGGTTGAGGGGGTGCCTTTAGGGGAGCTATCAAAGCATTCATAAAAATCAAGATGTATGTGACATCCAGTGGGTCTCCCCCAGCACGAGGCAGCACTCAGGACTCAGGGCTGGTATAGGGTTTCTTCCCTCTCTATCCTCCCTGACTAGCCTCCGCTGCCCGATTGGCTGTGATGTGAACACGCACCGTGTTGTTGTTGCGCAGCTCGGCCCACTCTGCATCATCAGTCTTTTCAACACTTCGTTTGACTCGTTTCCCTGGCCCTGCTCCTGACCCTCTCTTCTGGGGTGCGTTCGACAACACAAATAAGAAAAACCTTACACAAAAGAAGAAGAAATTTGGCCTGTTTTGTATTACACTTTGTGACATCTGCTCATGTAAAAAAGTGCTTTATAAATACATTTGATTGATTGATTTGTTTGGCCTCTTTTTTATTTGTGTATTTTGTGCTGCTAAACAACTTTCTTCCCACAAAGCCTTCTTTCTCTCATGCTTCATTGTCAGATTAGGGACTTGGACGGGAGCAGAAAACATAAGGAAAAGATATTAGATGCATGCTTGCGAATGAACATGTGGACAAATGTATTTGAATATGCAGATTTGTCAGCTTGACTTGTTCCTGAATTGCATGTAAACCATTTAGAAAGCTAGAGCCGATGACATGCACGCTCATATCTGGTGATCAGAACCTCTGGGAAGGTGGCCATTTAAGACGGGCTGACTCCTGTGTTAGAGCCGCAATCCTGGAGGGACGCTGGGAAAGCATATTGCTTTGTCTGCATAACGCGAGGACAGCTGAGCTGCCAGAAATTGAAAGAGGACAGATAATGATCGCTTATTTTCATATAGGCTAACTTACAGTTTTTCTCAATTGCTAAAACACCATTTCTGAAAGCTTGCTCCATTTCCTGAAAACATTAAACACACAACCTCATCTTCAAGCACTATTTACATAACCTCTGACTCCTCTCGCAAAATGAAACATTCGCCTCGAAACAGTTTTTTCCTGTGTTCAAAATCAAACACTGCTCTCAAATCATAAACAAAGTGAACACTCTCAAGCAGTCAGTAAACAATACACCGAAAAATAGAAAACACATTGTTCAAAACATACAATTCTCAGGGAGAAGTACATTTTCCCATCATTGTCTTTTGATGAACGAAAACATGTTCTATCATAGTAGCTCAAAATTGATCAGAAATTACTACTCTGCTTTGCTCTTTGGAATTTTGTTTTTTGTTCTTCCTCCTCCTTGTACCCCTATTTTTACAGTACTGTACCCTGCATCTCACAAATTTGTCCTTTGTCTCTGTGATACTGTAATTCTTGTTCTTTGTTGATATGAACCTGCAACCAGTCAAAATCTATTGAGCAGTCAGTACTGTTAATAAATGGAAAGCACAATGTTCAGGGCCATACAATCTGTCCATTGTACAGTATACAGCCTACAATGCACTGTACTACAGTATACAATATTAAAAGGGACAAAAAGGAGTAAACATGTGATCAATGTGCTTCTTCTTGTCTTTGGGCTGGGTCAGGCCAGAGCACTTTGTCGACATAACAAGCAATATTGTCCCTCCTGAGGCAACGGGGGAAGAAGCCTCTTGTGTGCCGTATCCAGCCCTGACATGATTCCTCACCTATATCACCACAGGCTAAATCCATGGCTTGCAGCAGGTTTACTCTGGTGTAGGGTTGTCTATCATACACTTTCCATCTCCAAGAGGAGAAAAACTCCTCAATCGGATTCAGGAAAGGCGAGTATGGATGGAGATACAAGTTCATAAACTGCCCATTGATGTTAAACCATTCCCTTACCTGAGCAGCTCGGTGGAAACTGACATTGTCCCACACTATCACATAGGTGGGAATGGGATTCTCATTTAGCTCTTGACCCTGCTGCTCTTGGACCTGCTGCTCAAATAAAATATCTCTTAGATTGGCAATAAATCTTAGGTGCTGGGTGTTATATGGCCCGAGTGTAACATGGTGATATAGAACACCATGGTTGCTGATAGCAGCACAGATTGTGACATTGCCACCTCGTTGACCAGGGACTTCAATGGCCCGCTGTCCAATCATGTTTCAGCCTCTCCTTCTCCTCTTTGTTAGATTGAAGCCTGCTTCATCGACAAAGATGAACTCATGGGGTCTGTCCAAGGATTACAAGTCAAATATTGTGTGTGTAGAAATACAATATACTGTATGTAGGATTTGGTAAGTCGTACAGAGATAGTGCTATACTGTAGAGTACAATTATTAGGCTTCTGATTCACATACATTGTATGTATTGAAGAGTAATGTCATTCACATAGTATGTGTTAGTACTGTAGACAATCTAGATTACATTAAATGTTTCTGCATGTACACTTACTTGCACATACTGAGCTCGCAGTTCTGCGCTCAAAAGGTACTCTGTATACGTGTTTCATTTGCATCCTGTTACGATGGAGGACACGGTCAATTGTGGAAATGCGCACACTGTCGATTCCCTGGAAGTGTGTGTTGTGTTGTAGCACTCGTTCCTGGATTTCTGAGTCGTATTGCATTATCTTAAAGGACTATGCCAACTATAACGGCCTCTTGCTCCTGAGTGAATATAGCGGTCCTTCCACCTGCATGTGGCAGCCTTGCAATTCTACAAAAAGTAGTTGTGCAGTTACAAAACATACCGTTTTTTTGATTGCTTAAGCACGATTTTCAAAACAGGGCCCGTGTTTTCAAAACACTACACACAATTAGCACAACCACACACCCAATTAGCAAAACACTACAGATCCTTTGCAAAATTAAACACTCTTGTAAAAACTATACACTTCTTTTTAAAAACCACACTTTGTTACCATATGAAACACACACGTGTCACATTACAATACTCTGTTTGCACGAGTTACACTCTGCTGTGATAAACCTAAAACACTTTTAGCACTTCTACTTCCCTATGATTAGAGTAGGCTACTATCAACAAAGTACAAATATAATGTAAATTCACCAAACACTACACAAGACCAATGTTGCAGACTGAAGAAACTCATTTATTTCTCAACACGCCGAAAATGTTGACATAGAGATTCATAATACTGTAACCAAACGTCACTTTACGTATTGTAAGTTCAAAAGAATATATAAAAAAATAACTAGACATTGTCTCTTCGCCTAGCTGGATCTGGCCAGAGAATTTCATCAACATCGCGGGCAATGTTGTCATTAGCAAGACACCTTGGAAAGAAACGTCTTGAATGACGAATCCATCCTTGCATTGCTGCTACCTCCATCTGGTCACAGGCCTCCTCCATGGCTTGGATGAGGGGTACCTCAGCCTGGAGACGGAGATCATATACCTTCCACCGCCATGCCGAGAAAAACTCTTCTATAGGGTTGAGGAATGGAGAGTATGGTGGAAGATTTAGGACGGTGAAATGTGGATGTTGCTGAAACCAGTTCTGAACCAGAGCAGAGCGGTGGAAAGACACATGAGCGACATGATTTTCTGCTGTTATGTTGTGCAATTGGTCCAAGAATGTAAGTATGAGTGCTGTGTTGTAAGGGCCCATATGGGCATGGCGGTGGAGGACCCCATTCTGTGTAATAGCTGCACAGAGTGTTATATTACCCCCACGTTGCCCTGGGACATTGACTATAGCCCTGTGGCCAATGATGTTTCTTCCCCTCCTTCGTGTTCTCGTCAGGTTGAACCCAGCCTCATCCACATAAATGAACTCATGCTGGATCTCCTCTCCATCCATTTGTAAAACTCTGAAAAACAGTGTCAGGCAAAATTGTGTAGTTCAGTGTAGATCTAGTATACATATTACAGTACAGTAAAAGATTATGAGACAGTATGCAAGATCACACTGCTAAAGTGAATACATACCTCTGCATAATCCTGCCGCAGTCGTTTCACCCTTTCGGAATTGCGCTCGAAAGGCACTCGATAAATTTGCTTCATTTGAATATGTTTTTTTTTTAGGATGCGTGCCAGTGTTGATGTTGAGACCTGATGGATATCGTTGAAAATGGCGTGGTTATTGACAATGTTAGCTTGGAGCTGCTTGAGTGTTATAGTAAACATGGTTTTGGCCAACAATGCTATCTCCCTCTCTTGCTGTTCTGTGAACATAGGAGGCCTTCCCCCTTGTCGTCCCTGACCCTCAAACCTATGTAGAGAAAAAGCCAGTATACAATAGTACAGTAATTTCACAGGAAAAGGTAACAGAAGTGCTGATAGTGCATAGAATACAGTACTGTAAGCAGTTACTGAAACCGTGCAGATGTTTTTGATATGATGATATTTTTACAATACCTATTTTCCAGTCTAAATGTTCTCATCACACTTGCCACTGTATATCGGCTTAGATTTGGCTGTACTCAGCGTCAGGCCGTGGTTGACAACGTGGTCAACCAGTGTTGCGCGGATCTCATTTGTCAGATTCGGTCATCTTTGCGCACCTTCTTGTCTTCCTCTTCCTCCCCTTCCTCATCATCGTCCTCCTCGTCTTACTCTTTCTCTGACTCTTTCCATTGCCCAAATATGGGCTGATGTTTTGCTTCTTGAGTGTAAGGTTTTGCTAATAGTGTACTACTTTTAATTTTAGTGTGTAAGCAATCCCCCCAAAAATGTAATACAGTACAATATATACAGTGATTAACTTTACAAATGTCTATTGAAACAGCTGCATATAGTGTAGTACAGTAAATGTGCAATTACAAAAATACAGTAGTATACTGTACCTGTTCTCTTCTCTGAATGTCCTTACTATGGTGGACACAGAAAATCAGCTCAAATTGGGTTGCACTCTAAGTCCTGCTTCCCTCATTGTCAGTCCATGGACAAGAACATGGTCTATAACTGTTGCTCGAATTTCATCAGATATTTCCACTCTTTGTCTTCCTCTTCCTCTTCGTCTTCCTTGCCCTCCTACTCATCGCCCACCTCGCATACGTCCTCATCCTCTCACATTGTTTCTTCTATCCATTCTCAGACTTTCTCCTTCCCACCTTCAACAACCTGTTTGCTCTCTGAACTGGCTTATATTGGTTGTGTCGCATCATTTGAAACAGGTGAAATCAATTTTGAGTGGTTGTGTTCAATCAATGCCATGTGTTCTCTATTTGTATTTGATTGTTGCCACTTGTGTTTACCAGTATGGATGACATGTGCATTAGAGTGCAGAATGTGTTTTGAGAATGAGAATGTGTTTAGAGTTTTGCTGAAAAGTCTAAGTGAGATCTGCTAAATGTTGTTTTACCAAGTGAAATGGTTAAAGGTATTGACAACAGACTGCATAATTAGCTAAATGAGTCCAGGCAACTGAGAACTTTGTTCAGCCAATGGGTTTTAGTGTTTTAGCAATTGAGAAAAACGGTAATATTATGACAAAACGTTATGCATTGGCAGTGAATTACAAGATGAAGGGAAGTGTTGACAGTAGGAATAGAGAGAAAGAAAGAGAGGAGGGGGAGAGAGAGAGAGAGAGAGAGAGAGAGAGAGAGAGAGAGAGAGAGAGAGAGAGAGAGATGAGTCAGGACCTGCCTGGGGGCTTACTAGAGAAACAGAAGGGCCTGTGGTCATTCCTAACGTGGATTAACCCCAGTTAGCTGGTATGTGAGATAAGCATGTAGGGAGAGGCATGGACAGGGATTCTTCAGACTATCGGACAGGATGGGAATGGCAGGAAGTCTGGGAGTGTGCATGAGACAACCAAAGCACTGTAAAGAAAGTGCCGGTTTTGAAACTGTTCATTGCAGTCGGACTGCGCAACCATTGATCTACTAATAGCTTTACTAATAACTACTCTATTATGTGATCAATCTTGGAGATTCTGCACCTTGCCAATCTCAAACTGAACCCCTCAAACAGGCTTATTCACCTCAGTGAAGGCTGCGGTGGCAGCGTCAAACCTGTTGGGGGAAGTGTTTGTTCTTTCCAATAAAGAGACTCAGAATCCAACCCTGCAATGGGCATATATGGTATGCTACAGGTGAGAGAGAGAGAAAGAGAGAGAGAGAGAGAGAGAGAGAGAGAGAGAGAGAGAGACAGAGAGAGAGAGAGAGAGAGAGAGAGAGAGAGAGAATGGTATGGTCGAAGGAAGAAGCAATCTGGCCGTGCCTGCCTGCAGCGATGGCCACATACTTTCCATTCTTTAATGTGGCACTTCACTGAGTCCTACACTACTTAACATCGCCCCACTTCCATTGGTCCAAGGTTCCTGATAATAGATACTACCTAGGAGGGCTGTGAACTATTTAGAAATGCCAAACTTGAACGTCAGGGTGTAGACACTTGAAGGACACTAATGTAGGAGGCTGAGGCCTAATATAAGCAGCATTACTGAACATGAAAGTTCAGCATGGACCATTAGCAGCTCTTGGAGAGGTGGCACTTCTGAAGCAGCTCCCTAATGGCACTTGTTGTTTAAACAGGAATATTTCTGTTAAACGTTATCTTATCCCGACAGATCTACATCTGTACCTTAAGATGTTTGGTTGAGCATAAGCGTCTACTGTTAAACTTTTGATCGGCTTTTGGTTGTACACGGGCATTCCACAATCTTGAAAATCCTTCAACAGATCATAACAATCTACACGGAAACCTTTGGAAATGTTAATTCAATGTTGAGTATATCCGGAGCCATATATGGAGACTGTATCTAACCGTGCATTCAAACTGACATTAAACTTACATTACATTCAACTTCCCCATTATCCTGACATAACAATCAACATACCAGCCCAGAACCCTCTAAAGCAGCTGTTAAAATATATTCTCAGTTCCATTGTGAAATATTGAATTATGCCTTTTTTTCTCAATTCATATTTGAGCATGTGATTTACAACCGCCTGGAGAATAGCGCTGGCGCTCTCTCTGTCTCTGACAAAATTATTAATCCTGGAGAAACTCTGGCCCACCACATGATCTAACTAGAAGAAGCTGTTGCTCCACTCGAACGTCTTGTGAGGCCAACGCGGCCAGCTCTGACCACTGTCAACAGAGGTCTAACATTGCCATCCCAACGGTGTCTTACTGTAATTCGAGGCAGAACAAAATGCCTTTTTAATCTTTGAGGACGATCCAATCGGAAGAAACTGCAGAACATGAAAGGCAAGGGGATATTGTTGAATTAGTCATTTCTGTTCCTGGCTGCCAGTACACCAGCCCTTCTTTATCGAGACATAAAACAAAGAAAAATGTTTTAGTAGTCAGGGAAGACAAGGATAAATTAGGTTTGAATTGGTTTCAGCCAGTTGAAATCTAATCTGGCCTTGTAGTGTATGGTTTTGATCAGTTTAGTGGTGTAATGTCCAAGTTGGTATTGCTGCATGGGCTGCTTTTCAATTCACCAACCTTTTGTCATCACTTTCAGTGACCAACCAGCCTCAGTTTTGACCGACCAACTGTAGAGTCAGACAGATTAGGAGTTACCACAGAGTTGCCACGGCAACCCTCAAGCCAGTGTAGATCATACCTTGCAGGAGGAAACATGAGATAATGAGGCCTTTGGCTACTTTTTTAATTGGCTCTTTTTTCTATTGTAGTAGAAAATCTTTTCCACATCAGAGGAATCGTGGTCCTGAGCAGGGGGTTGTGGGGGGAAGCCGTGAGGCCACTTTAGAATTTCCCTGTTGCCCCCTTAAGCACACCCCGACCCCTCCATTTAGTTCACAGGTCAAACCTTAATGTTGACCTTAAAGGCAAATGCCACCAACACTTTGACATACTACCACCACTAATAATAGTACAACTGCCTTATTTACAACTGCCTTCACTCTACAACTGCCTTATTTACAACTGCCTTAATACTACAACTGCCTTATTTAAGTACAAGTGCCTTATTTATCATAACCACCACAACTACAATAGCTATCATGACAACATCAACACCCACCCATTCATTAATTGTTTATTCACTCTTAAATATAATTTTTTAAGAATGTTTATATTGGGATTGGGACATTTTGCTGTTATTTCAAAGTTTGAACTACAGATTGCTCTAAACAGAATGTTTTGAGTAGTTTGGGTTATATCCTGCAGTACCACTCTGTGACCCTTTCACTGGTCAGTTATATCAGAGATTAAAGGTGAACACGGGGGCAAATCAGAAATCACGTCAGAAGCACTAATTGTCAACTTTCCACTGTTCTGTTTCTCCCCCATTCACACATTCACACACAGGAACCCACAAACAGGAAGGCACGCACGCACGCACACACACACACACACACACACACACACACACACAGTACCGCATAAACACAAACACTCGCGCGCACACACACACAGTACCGCATAAACACACACACTCACGCACACACACACACACACACACACACAACTCACAGTACCGCATAAACACACACACTCGCGCACACACACACACACACACACACACACACACACACACACACACACACACACACACACACACACACACACACACACACACACACACACACACACACACACACACACACACACACACACACACACACACACACACACACACACACACACAGAAGCCCCCTTCCCTCTTCCTGGGTCATGGCCCCACCACCAGAAACGGAATGAAAAGAAGATGCATACAATATAAAAGCTATTACTGATCACTTTACAGTTTTTTACAATCCCTTTGGCACTAATTTCAGAACCTCATTTTTCAAAACTCTAGATACAAAACTCAAAACGGTCATCACTTGTAACACAGGCTGTCCAATGTTCAGAACATTGCATTGTGCATTCATATCTTTAAAGAAACCTTGCACTTGCAGAATCATTGGTTCAAATATCTAATTTATCATGAAATACCATAGGAACATTAAGATCACCCACACACAAGATACCGATAGTTTCACTGTTCGTTCAATCATTAAATATTGTAGTACAAAATATGTGAAACATGTTTCATTATGGTACGACTCATGAGTACATCACTGTAAAATGAGAATGTAAAGAGAATACTACAGACACAGTGGAATCATTGAACAAAATCTGAAATTTATTGATGAAATACAATAAAATCACAACACAGGTTTCTTTGAATCAAAGCAAAAATAATTAGCTATAATAAAAGAAGAAAACTACAGTAAAACATCAACTGCAGTGTTCCTCACCTTGCTTACTGTAAAAAGCTAAACAAAGGATTGATTACTGAACTTCTATATTTCCCTCAACCCTGTCTTGTGGATTTGTCCACAGGTTCTCATCCACATCACAATGGATGTTTTCATTAGCCAAACATCTTGGGAAGAATCTTCGGGCATGGTGAATCCAGGCCTGACACTGGTCTGCCGTGATGTCATTGCATGGTGAATCCAGGCCTGACACTGGTCTGCTGTGATGTCATTGCATGCGTCATCCATGGCCTGGAGAAGAGTGGCTTGTTCGTGAAGGTGCCTATCATATCCCTTCCACCTCCATGTGGAGAAAAATTCTTCAATCGGGTTTTTAGGAAAGGAGAGTATGGGGTGGTAACTACTCCTTTCCCTGTACTTACAGGGTGGTAAATTGTGGATGGGCCTGAAACCATGCTTGCACCATTTGAGCATGGTGGAACCTGACATTATCCCACACAATGATATAGGTCATGCCATCAGCTCTACATACCTGATTTAGCCCATCAAGGAAGGTTACATTCGAATCATGTGGCTGCCTGAGGCTCAATATAGAGAGTATATAGAGTAGAGCTTAAGTTGTTGTTCGACCTAACATTAGAACAGGCAGCCACAAGATGCGTAATCTAAGAAGATTTGACCGTGGTATGATTGTTGATGCCACACATGGTGATTCCAGCATCTCAGAAACAGCTGCCTTCCTGGGATTTTTATGCACTACAGTCTCTAGAGTTTACAGAGCATGGTGCGATGAACAGAACACATTCAGTGAGCGGCAGTTCTGTGGGCAAAAACACCTTGTTAATGAGAGAGGTCAGAGGAGAATGTCCAGACTCATTCAAGCTAACAGAAAGGCCAGAAATGCTCAAATAACAGCTGTTTAAAACAGTGGTGTGCAGAAGGACATCTCTTAACATACAACACCGAGAATAATTCAGGCTGTTGTGGAGGCAAAAGGGGGGTCCTACCCACTACTAGATAGGTGTACCTAATAAAGCCTACAGCAATGTCAAATCTGAAAACATGGTCTGGAAAAGTGGTACATGGGACCATAGAAACAGTGTCTGATAAAGAATGATGATGAAATATTACATCCATAGATAATGTAGTCCAATTGGTTCATGTTCCCCGGTAATTGGTGTCAATGGATCTCGTTATCCTGAATCGTTCATGATCTAAACATGGAATATTGTTCGTCAGTTTCCATACAACTATGCATTTAGAGTAATGCAACAGTTACTTATCATTTTGAGCAGTTGTATCAATTGATAGTTAGATCATTGTAATGAAATGAATAGACAGTCATTTCAGATGTAATTTATGAATTGCATTTTGAAATGGTAATACTTTGATGTTAAGTTGTGTCATTTTGAACAGGTGATTTTATTTCAATGAAAAATGATCTTAGCTTTATGTGTATTGTATCCAAGCAATTGGAAAAAGTGTTAGAGTTTTGAAAAATTTGCATTTTGGTCATTGGTTGTGAGTTTTGTGTCTAGAGTTTTGAAAAATTACATCAAGGTTCCGAAATTAGTGCCAAAGTGATTCTAAAAAACTGTAAACTCGAACTGCATGCAACGCAATGGACTGATCTCCACCTCACTGTCTCTGAGTGCATCTTAGATGAAATGTCGCCGATAGAGAGGGCAACCAAACTTCTAGCCCCTAGGCAACTTTACAGTATTTTTAAAAATGTATTATTTCTTACGTTATTAGGGCAGAATTGTCGGTGTTAACTCACGGCGGTAACTCACGAGCATTACCAGCATTACGACCAGGAGTACGACTTTCCCAAATCGGATCCTTTGTTCGCACCCCCCAGGGCAATTGAGCTGATTCCAGAGGCTGACCCAAAACATGGCCGGCGGAGAAGAGGTACTAGGAGTATATTACTCGCTAATGTTCAGTCTCTGGATAATAAAGTTGACGAGCTGAGGGCTAGGATTTCCTTCCAGAGAGACATCAGGGATTGTAACATTCTCTGTTTCACGGAAACATGGCTCTCTCGGGATATACTGTCTGAGTCCGTGCAACCAGTTGGGTTCTCAGTTAATTTCGGTTATAGTCACAGCAGTGTATATTCCCCCTCAAACCGATACCACGACAGCCCTCAAAGAACTTCACTGGATTTTATGCAAACTGGAAACCACATATCCTGAGACAACATTTATTGTAGCTGGGGATTTTAACAAAGCAAATATGAGGAAAACGCTGTCGAAGTTCTATCAACATATTGACTGCAGTACTCGCACTGCTAAAACACTCGACCACTGCTACTCAAACTTGCGGGATGACTACAAGGCCCTCCCCCACCCTCCCTTTGGCAAATTTGATCATGATTCCATTTTTTTTCCATTCCATTTCCTTCCTTCCTATAGGCAGAAACTCAAACAGGAAGAACCCGTGCTAAGGACTATTCAATGCTGGTCTGACCAATCGGAATCCACACTTCACGATTGTTTTGATGACGTGGACTGGAATATGTTCCGGGTAGCCTTCGAGAATAACATTGACAAATATATTGATATGGTTTACATACACTCAATTAGTATTTGGTAGCATTGCCTTTAAATTGCTTAACTTTGGTCAAACGTTTCGGGTAGCCTTCCACAAGCTTCCCACAATAAGTTGGGTGAATTTTGGCCCATTCCTCCTGACAGAGATGGTGTAACTGAGTCAGGTTTGTAGACCTCCTTGCTCGCACACGCTTTTTCAGTTCTGCCCACAATTTTCTATAGGATTGAGGTCAGGGCTTTGTGATGACCACTCCAATACCTTGACTTTGTTGTCCTTAAGCCATTTTGCCACAACTTTGGAAGTATGATTGGGGTCATTGTCCATCTGGAAGACCCATTTGCGACCAAGCTTTAACTTCCTGACGGATGTCTTGGGATGTTACTTCAATATATCTACATAATTTTCTTGCCTCATGATGCCATATATTTTGTCCCTCCTTCAGCAAAGCACCCCCACAACATGATGTTGCCACCCCTGTGCTTCACGGTTGGGATGGAGTTCTTCGGTTTGCAAGCCTCCCCCTTTTTCCTCCAAACATAACAATGGTCATTATGGCCAAACAGTTGTATTTTTGATTCATCAGACCAGAGGACATTTCTCCAAAAAGTCCGGTCTTTGTCCCCATGTGCGGTTGCAAACCGCAGTCTGGCTTTTTTATGGCGGTTTTAGAGCAGTGGCATCTTCCTTGCTGAGCGTCCTTTCAGGTTATGTCGATGTAAGACTCGTTTTACTGTGGATATAGATACTTTTGTACCTGTTTCCTAAAGCATCTTCAAAATGTCCTTTGCTGTTGTTCTAGGATTGATTTGCACTTTCACACCAAAGTACTTTCACACCAAATGATGCCAATTAGCCTATCAGAAGCTTCTAAAGTCATGACAACCATTTCTGGAATTTTAGAAGCCATTTAAAGGCACAGTCAACTTAGCGTATGTTAACATCTGACCCACTGGAAGTGGGATACAGTCAATTATAAGTTAAATAATCTGTCTGTAAACAATTGTTGTAACAATTACTTGTGTCATGCACAAAGTAGATGTCCTAACCGACTTACCAAAACTATAGTTTGTTAACAAAACATTTGTGGAGTGTTGAAAAATGAGTTTTAATGACTCCAACCTAAGTGTATGTAAACTTCTGACTTCAACTGTATATTGCAGAATAGAAACAGTGCAGTTATTCCCTCTGTAATCAAACATGCAAAACGTCAGTATAGAGACAAAGTGGGGTCACAATTCAACGGCTCAGACACGAGACGTATGTGGCAATGTCTACAGACAATCACAGACTACAAAAGGAAAACTAGCCATGTCACGGACACCAACGTTCTGTTTCCGGACAAGCTAAACACCTTCTTCGCCAGCTTAGAGAATAACACAGTTCCACCGACGCGGCCCGCTACCAAGGACTGTGGACTCTCCTCTGTAGCCAACTTAACCTCTTGGCGCTAGGGGGCAGAATTTTCACTTTTGGATAAATAGCGTGCCCATTTCAACTTCCTGCTACTCATGCCAAGAATATAAGATATGCATATTATTCGTATACTTGTATAGAAAACACTCTGAAGTTTATAAAACTGTTTGAATCATGTCTGTGAGTATAACATAACTTATGTAGCAGGCAAAACCCCGAGGACTAACCGTTCAGAATTGTTTTTGAGGTTTCTGTCTCTTCAGTGATTTCTCGTTGGAAAACAATATAACTGGTTTTCAGTTCCTACCGCTTCCACTGGATGTCACCAGTCTTTGGAATTTGGTTGAGGTTATTCCTTTGTGCAATGAAGAAGTAGGCCAACTAGGAACTGGGTAACACTGTTGAGAGTTGCGCAAGACGTGAAAAGTAGCGCTGGTTTGTTGTCTTCCTGTATTGAACAACAGATAGACCCGTCTACAATTTGATCGATTATTAACGTTTAAAAATACCTAAAGTTGTATCACAAAAGTAGTTTGAAATATTTTGGTAAAGTTTATAGACAAACTTTTGAAATATTTTGTAGTGACGTTGCGTTTTTTGGAAGCTGTTCATTTTTGGATCGAACGCACTTTATAAATTGACATTTGGATATATAAGGACGGAATTAATCGAACAAAAGGACCAATTGTGATGTTTATGGGACATATTGGAGTGCCAACAAAAGAAGCTTGTCAAAGGCAATGCATGTTTTATATTTTATTTCTGCGTTTTGTGTAGCGCCTGCAGGGTTGAAATATGCTACCCTCTTTGTTTACTGGTTGTGCTATCATCAGATAATAGCTTCTTATGCTTTTGCCGAAAAGCCTTTTTAAAATCTGACATGTTGGCTGGATTCACAACGAGTGTAGCTTTAATTGAATATCTTACATGTGTGATTTAATGAAAGTTAGATTTTTATATCATTTTTTAAAATTTGCCGCGCTGCATTTTCCCTGTTCTTTGCCCAAGTGGGACACAACTGTCCCACCTATCCGTAAGAAGTTTTAAGTAAGACATTTAAGCGTGTTAACCCTCGCAAGGCTGCCGGCCCAGATGGCATCCCTTGCAGCGTCCTCAGAACATGCGCAGGACAGTTTGCTGGTGTGTTTACGGACATATTCAATCTCTCCCTATCCCAGTCTACTGTCCCCACATGCTTCAAGATGGCCACCACTGTTCCTCTACCCTAGAAAGCAAAGGTAACTGAATGAAATGACTTTCGCCCCGTAGCACTCACTTCTGTGATCATGAAGTGCTTTGAGAGACTAGTCAAGGATCACATCATATCATCATATTATCATATCACATCAGCATCACCTGACACCCTAGACCCACTTAAATGTTCTTACCGCCCCAATAGAGCCACAGACGATGCAATCGCGATTGCACTG
Organism: Oncorhynchus clarkii lewisi; assembly: GCF_045791955.1. NCBI lineage: Eukaryota > Metazoa > Chordata > Actinopteri > Salmoniformes > Salmonidae > Oncorhynchus > Oncorhynchus clarkii. The sequence goes on from NC_092148.1 coordinate 34,508,119, forward strand.
CACACTGCCCTATCCCACCTGGACAAGAGGAATACCTAAGTAAGAATGCTGTTCATTGACTATAGCTCAGTATTTGACACCATAGATTATTATTAAGGTTGAGTTCCTGCGTCTGAACCCCTCCCTGTGCAACTGGGTCCTGGACTTCCTGATGGGCCGTCCCCAGGTGGTGAAGGTAGGAAACAACACCTCCACCTCGCTGATCCTCAAGGCTGAAGAAATGTGGCTTGGCACCTAAAACCCACACAAACTTTTACAGATGCAAAATAGAGAGCATCCTGTCGGGCTGTATCACCACCTGGTTCGGCAACTACACCGTCCGCAACTGCAGGGCTCTTTAGAGTGTCGTGTCTTTACTATCATTAAATTGAAGACTTATAGTTTTTATCAAAGATTCTCTGTAATTAGTATTACGCGATCAACTGATTAATCATGTAACTGTAATTAACTAGGAAGTCGGGGCACCAAGGAAAAATATTCAGATTACTAAGTTATAATTTCCTAAAATAACTATTCAGATATTTTATCTGATCAATTAGTCTTCGAATTAATGAATTATTTACTTTACCTCACGTTAGTCTCATTCCAAACGTCGTAAATTGTTGGTTATCTGCATGAACCCAGTCTTCACTATGAGTCATCCATACATCAATTGTCTTAAATAATTTATTTATTACTAACTAAGTAATTCACAGAAATGCATAAACAAACAAACAAACAAGGTAAATGTGGTTACAAGAAATTATAGGAGAATGTGCCCTAGTGGGCTAAACCGGCATGACTAAGAAGTCACTACAGAGTGATAATTGTAACAATTGAAATGCTAATCCTTTGCACATGAACGCTCACTCATTCGGGAACAATTGCAGTCAATCAATATATTTACGCTCAGTGTGTCGTCTTGATCGCTGGTGAAAAGTTTGTTTCTTTTGTAGAATTGTCCGTCTCTCTCCCTCTCTCTCTCTGTTGTGGTTATAGTGGGTAGTTCAGAGTGACATTCCTTCATTCGTTATAGAATGGATGTTTTGGCGGTTGTCGTTCTTCGCTTTCAATGATACCGAATTCCTAGCTGCAGACTAGTAATTAATATCAAAGACTTGTTCTTATTCTGTCGGTATCGATAGTCTAAGAGTTTAACCACGTGGTATGGTTAAAAGAGTCAGCAATGGTCTACAACCTTCGTCCTCTCCTAATGGAGAAAAACATGGTCTGGTGATAATTTCTCAAAGTTGGGTTTTATTCGGAATTGCAGAAAAGGGCTGTCCCAGGACGCCTGACCCTAACTGGGCTCAGGGGCTATCCTCTTATTTAGTTAACTCCAATTCCCTTTTTAAGTTTTTCTTCATTAAACAGTCAAAAATCACATTGTAAAATTTAGTAAACAGTATCATACTCACTCATTCATCTTATACAACAATTAGATGTAAACCTCATATCTGAGGCTATTATACAGTATAAACAGCGTTGTGGTAATGTGGCCACACCGTCTCCCATGAGCTTCCCCAAGTTGTGGCAAACGGACCAGTTCGTAGCTGGATTCTTCAGCGATCTTTAATACTTTCTCCGGAACATTAAATTTGTTCGTACCTCAAGTTCTGTGAGGTGGAAGAAATTCCTTTGTGCTCTATGAAAATGTACTCTGCCTCTTATACTTGTTGGGACATGTGGCAGGGACTTCTCAGGAAATTACGACCTCTCTCTGACCACAGGAGCATAGTTGAAGGAGGCAAGGGGGAGGCAGGGAGAGGGGGATGGGGCTTGCTATACCCAAAGAGGGCAACGTCATGACAAGAGGGTAGTGCGGTATGCACAACGCATAACCGGGGGCAAACAACCTGCCCTCCAGGACACCTACAGCATCCAGTGTCACTGGAAGGCCAAAAAGACTATCAAGGACAACAACCCCCCGAGCCACTGCCTTTTCACCCCATTATCATCAAGAAGGAGAGGTCAGTGCATCGAAGCTGGGACCGAGAGTCTTAAAAACAGCTTCTATCTCAAGTCCATCAGACTGTTAAATAGCCATCACTAGCACATTAGAGGCTGCTGCCAATATACAGTGGGGCAAAAAAGTATTTAAGTCAGCCACCAATTGTGCAAGTTCTCCCACTTAAAAAGATGAGAGAGGCCTGTAATTTTCATCATAGGTACACTTCAACTATGACAGACAAAATGAGAAAAAAAATCCAGAAAATCACATTGTAGGATTTTTTATGAATTTATTTGCAAATTATGGTGGAAAATAAGTATTTGGTCAATAACAAAAGTTTATCTCAATACTTTGTTATATACCCTTTGTTGGCAATGACAGAGGTCAAACACGGACTTTCAACTCCCTCCAAAGATTTTCTATGGGGTTGAGATTTGGAGACTGGCTAGGCCACTCCAGGACCTTGAAATGCTTCTTACGAAGCCACTCCTTCATTGCCCGGCGGTGTGTTTGGGATCATTGTCATGCTGAAAGACCCAGCCACGTTTCATTGTCAATGCCCTTGCTGATGGAAGGAGATTTTCACTCAAAATCTCACGATACATGGCCCATTCATTCTTTCCTTTACACGGATCAGTTGTCCTGGTCCCTTTGCAGAAAAACAGCCCCAAAGCATGATGTTTCCACCCCCATGCTTCACAGTAGGTATGGTGTTCTTTGGATGCAACTCAGCATTCTTTGTCCTCCAACCACGACGAGTTGAGTTTTTACCAAAAAGTTATATTTTGGTTTCATCTGACCATATGACATTCTCCCAATCTTCTTCTGGATCATCCAAATGCTCTCTAGCAAACTTCAGACGGGCCTGGACATGTACTGGCTTAAGCAGGGGGACACGTCTGGCACTGCAGGATTTGAGTCCCTGGCGGCGTAGTGTGTTACTGATGGTAGGCTTTGTTACTTTGGTCCCAGCTCTCTGCAGGTCATTCACTAGGTCCCCCCATGTGGTTCTGGGATTTTTGCTCACCGTTCTTGTGATCATTTTGACCCCACGGGGTGAGATCTTGCGTGGAGCTCCAGATCGAGGGAGATTATCAGTAGTCTTGCATGTCTTCCATTTCCTAATAATTGCTCCCACAGTTGATTTCCTCAAACCAAGCTGCTTACCTATTGCAGATTCAGTCTTCCCAGCCTGGTGCAGGTCTACAATGCTGTTTCTGGTGTCCTTTGACAGCTCTTTGGTCTTGGCCATAGTGGAGTTTAGAGTGTGACTGTTTGAGCTTGTGGACAGGTGTCTTTTATACTGATAACAAGTTCAAACAGGTGCCATTAATACAGGTAACGAGTGGAGGACAGAGGAGCCTCTTAAAGAAGAAGTTACAGGTCTGTGAGAGCCAGAAATCTTGCTTGTTTGTAGGTGACCAAATACTTATTTTCCACCATAATTTGCAAATGAATTCATAAAACATCCTACAATGTGATTTTCTCATTTTGTCTGTCATAGTTGAAGTGTACCTATGATGAAAATTACAGGCCTCTCTCATCTTTTTAAGTGGGAGAACTTGCACAATTGGTGGCTGACTAAATTGTTTTTTGCCCCACTGTACGTAGACTTGAAATCACTGGCCACTTTAATAAATAGAACACTAGCCACTTTAACAATTTCACAACAATACACACAATACACGCAAATCTAAGTAAAGGAATGGAATTAAGAATACATAAATATATGGACAAACATTGTCAGAGCGGCATAGACTAAGATTCAGTAGAATATAATAGAATATAGTACACTGCTCAAAAAAGATAAAGGGAACACTTAAACAACACAATGCAACTCCAAGTCAATCACACTTTTGTGAAATCAAACTGTCCACTTAGGAAGCAACACTTATTGACAATACATTTCACATGCTGTTGTGCAAATGGAATAGACAACAGGTGGAAATTATAGGCAATTAGCAAGACACCCCCAATAAAGGAGTGGTTCTGCAGGTGGGGACCACAGACTTCTCAGTTCCTATGCTTCCTGGCTGATGTTTTGGTCACTTTTGAATGCTGGCGGTGCTTTCACTCTAGTGGTAATATGAGACGGAGTCTACAACCCACACAAGTGGCTCAGGTAGTGCAGCTCATCCAGGATGGTACATCAATGCGAGCTGTGGCAAGAAGGTTTGCTGTGTCTGTCAGCGTAGTGTCCAGAGCATGGAGGCGCTACCAGGAGACAGGCCAGTACATCAGGAGACGTGGAGGAGGCCGTAGGAGTGCAACAACCCAGCAGCAAGACCGCTACCTCCGCCTTTGTGCAAGGAGGAGCAGGAGGAGCACTGCCAGAGCCCTGCAAAATGACCTCCAGCAGGCCACAAATGTGCATGTGTCTGCTCAAACGGTCAGAAACAGACTCCATGAGGGTGGTATGAGGGCCCGATGTCCACAGGTGGGTGTTGTGCTTACAGCCCAACACCGTGCAGGACGTTTGGCATTTGCCAGAGAACACCAAGATTGGCAAATTCGCCACTGGCGCCCTGTGCTCTTCACAGATGGAAGCAGGTTCACACTGAGCACATGTGACAGACTTGACAGAGTCTGGAGACGTCGTGGAGAACGTTCTGCTGCCTGCAACATCCTCCAGCATGACCGGTTTGGCGGTGGGTCAGTCATGGTGTGGGGTGGCATTTCTTTGGGGGGCCGCACAGAGGTAGCCTGACTGCCATTATGTACCGAGATGAGATCCTCAGACCCCTTGTGAGACCATATGCTGGTGCGGTTGGCCCTGGGTTTCTCCTAATGCAAGACAATGCTAGACCTAATGTGGCTGGAGTGTGTCAGCAGTTCCTGCAAGAGGAAGGCATTGATGCTATGGACTGGCCCACCTGTTCCCCAGACCTGAATCCAATTGAGTACATCTGGGACATCATGTCTCACTCCATCCACCAACGCCACAGACTGTCCAGGAGTTGGCGGATGCTTTTGTCCAGGTCTGGGAGGAGATCCCTCAGGAGACCATCCGCCACTTCATCAGGAGCATGCCCAGGCGTTGTAGGGAGGTCATACAGGCACGTGGAGGCCACACACACTACTGAGCCTCATTTTGACTTGTTTTAAGGACATTACATCAAAGTTGGATCAGCCTGTAGTGTGGTTTTCCACTTTAATTTTGAGTGTGACTCCAAATCCAGACCTCCATGGGTTGATAAATTTGATTTCCATTGATCATTTTTGTGTGATTTTGTTGTCAGCACGTTCAACTATGTAAAGAAAAAAGTATTTAATAAGAATTAATTCAGATCTAGGATGTGTTATTTTAGTGTTCCCTTTATTTTTTTGAGCAGTGTATATATACATATGAGATGAGTAATGCAAAATACGTCAACATTATTTGATATTACTTGTTAGATATTACTGCACTGTTAGAGCTAGAAACACAAGCATTTCACTACACCCGCAATTACATCTGCTAAACACTTGTATGTGACCAATACAATTTGATTTGATTTGTAGACCTCACTAATCAGCTTGGTAAAAGTGGGATAATGTATAAAGTGAAAACATTTCCAAGGAGCTTTTGCATTGACTAAGAAAGACTCCGTTTCCATGCAAACTGAAAACCTCTTGTCCAACTAACGTTGCCAATGTATCAGGTCTAATGTTTTGTCGGTTGCAATTTTTATGAAAACGTGATGAAAACATTGATTGATATCATTTGATTAATTAACGGATTGAAATCACTCAATGATGCCACTCAACAAATCATTTTAACGAATGAATTAAAAGGACATAATTACCAACAAGACTCCTGTGGTTAAGATCCACATTGGGCATGAGAGAGGCATCTTTTAAGGCCATCTGTGTTTTCTTTAATGTGGAAAGACCAGTGTGTCAGACTCAAATCATCACAATGAAAACTTCAGACAAACAACTAGACGAACATGAATCACTGTCTGCCGTAAGCAAAGAGTGTTACTTCTCATCAGTAATTCTGTCTCGTCACACTGTAAAGTGGACCGCTAAAACACAGCCATTTCTGGATTCACTCCAAAAAGGCCAAAAACATTAGATTAGAAGAGAGGTGAAAGCTTTCCCCCTTGATAAGTTCAGCTCTGCCATTGAAGTTCTGTGGTGAGAAATGAAGGACCAGGAATACAGGACATGTCTAGAATGTCCCTTTTTTGTGTTGAAGGACCTGCCTATTTACTTGTCTACATAAAATATGGGATTTAAACTGGGCAATAAAATATGTTTTATGGCAATATATATTATCCTAACCCCCACTGGGAGAATGCTGCATTTACAATCCAAATGAAGCTTACTGCTCCTTTTACATAAACTCACCGACTCTGTATAATATATCATATTAATCAAAATGAACACATAATCTGTTAATGTTATGGTTGATTCAGGAGGGTGTAATGGAGAATGTTATTCATATGTAGTACAGATGCATTTACTGTTCACATACCATTAACATTTCTCACTTGACCATGTGTGGGAAAAGGCTGGGAGTGTGTACATCGGAGTAAAAAGTCACATTACAGTCACGACTAAATAGTAAAATGTCACATCCATCTGTCTTCCACACACGGAGAGTGAGGAGGATTAGAAAGAGCAGAGGGACAAAGTACAAACAAAAGAGAGTGGATAAACAACAAAGGAGATGGCTAGGTCAGAGTGAAGAGGAGAGAGATGGAGAGAAAGAGAGAGTGAGAGAGAGCGAGAGGGTGTTGTGTGGCCAGGTGATGATCAGGTGACAGAGGTCATGTGTGACAAGGCCGAGTGTCCTCCCTCGAGCAGCAGGCCAGGGGAGGGGTGAAGCAGTGTGTGTGAGGGGCAGTGGAGAGTTACCGAGGCTGACCTGAAAAGGAATCTCTCTAAACAAAAGGGAAAGCTGGGGTGCAATCAGATCCGGTGTGCTGCACTGGAGAGAGGGGGAGGCTCTCGCACCTCTGCTAACAGACAGTCCAGATCATGTGTGACAGTCCAGCTCCCATGGGACCCATGGTGGCCTGTGGACGGGTGAAGAGAGAACGGAGTAGGGGGGTGCTCTACTTCTACTAGACAGAGAGGTCACACATAGGAAACGGACACATAACCAGGCTTACCAGGTCACAGCAGACTTGCTAGAGACTTTATACTTGACTAACAGTGCTGTTTCTATACTGTCGCATTCGCCGTTCGATACAAGTGGACTAGACTCACTATTTATCGGCACTGTGCACTGCAGTACCGTAGGTTTTTAAACATGGCTTTAAAATCCACCTTAGCACAGTAGTTCACTCCCGAAGTCATGAATGGCTTAGTAGATTGTAGAGTAAGTGCGTCCCGAATTGGGAAAACAGTGGCTTAGTTATAATGATGACCTAATCAAGCATTAGGTCACACACTGCTCAGTACCTCTATTCCATTACTCTCCCTCTAAAGCACCCTAGATGGAGGGAGAAGAGAGAGAGGAGGAGAGGAGGAGAGGAGGATAGAAGTAGAGGAGGAGAGAAGGGAAGAAGGAGAGGAGGGGAGAATATTGATATCACTTGGACTAATCGTTTACCTGAACAGTAAACTCACACTCCTTGTTACAACTCCTCAGTCTCTCTCAGCCTGGCTGCCCCCATAGCTCCCTCCCTACGACCCACCACTTCCTTCATAGCTCTGTTTGACAGGTATCTGTTCCAGCGATTACTAGTAAACACCAATGAAATGCTTAGTCCAACAACAGGCTTCCTTTTTCACTCCCACCCCGTCTCCCTACGACGCGGACCCCCAGCCCCCCACCCCCCACCATTCAGTCTAGATGGGGTGGGGAGATAAGCTCGGGTGGAATTCCTGTCTGGGTGTTCTTATGGAGTGACCTGGGTGGCAAAAGAGGGTCACTGAAAATCACTCAGCACTCGACTCAATAAGGCCAGGCGCACTCGCTCTCCACCTTTCCTTTCCTCCATTTCGTTTCTTTTTCTTTCACTCTCTCCCTTTCTTTTTTCTTTTAGCCTGAATGATACAGACGCAAGGAAAGAAAAAGAAAAAGAAAGAAATTCAATGGGGTAAAACATGAACTTTTCACATCCCCCAAATAAACCAGGATAATAAAGAGCCTTAACTGTCTTATTCTGTATAAATCGAGGAATAAGCTCAGCATTAAACATACAAATGGATTGAAGAATGTGACCTCAGACAAATCCGATTTCTCGGAAAACTAGTTCCATTGCAATAAAAAATACTGCATTGTTGTATGTTGGAACTGAATAATGAATTTTTATACAGGCACACGCAAGCACGCACGCACGCACACACACACTCACACACACATACATACATGCCCAAATTTGTTTTGGCCAAGATCATGCTACGATAATGTTTTCCAAGGATTGTTGATTTCAGAGCTCGGCGAAAACAAACAAACCTTATCAGATCTGCCTGAACGTGGTTTAACCATGCCTCCTCTGGAACGTCCTCAGGAATGCTTCATGTTCCAGGCCCTTATGGTTATTATTATACCTTTATTTCAACAAGGAACACAGACTGAGACCAAGGTCTCTTTTACAGCTGGGCCCTGCATATACATGTTAACACATACAGTTTAGGTACAATGATTAAGAAACTACACAAGACAAACAAAATGATCACAGATAACACACAAAAAATACAGCAACAAATTACATTTACACATAGGTTATTCCCCTAACAGCACAAGAACTTGCATTACCCAAAACAGTTACAAGCAATTCAAAAATAAAAATCCTCCAATAAATATTTAAAATGGGCAAGGGGGGACAAGAGTCTCAAGTTTAAGTTTAGTCTGCAGGCTTTTCCATAGGCAAGGAGCCTAACAGGAAAAGGCAGCCATACCCAACTCTGTGGAAATCGGATGGGCCTCAAGTGTAATCCATGCTTGAGACCTGGTTTTAGGAATTATAATTTTTATATTGATGAGTGATGATAAATAAGAAGGTAGCTTATTCAGATGTGCTTTCTAGACAAACACGAGAGCATGTTGTTCTCGTCTCATGGACAGCGAAGTCCAACCCACATTTTGATATAAAACACAGTGGTGAGTTCTGTAGCTAGCACCCGTAAATTAACCTAAGTGCGCAATGATAATTAGCATCCAGCGATTTAAGTGTTGATGTCGTAGCATGTATGAAATTATATCCTCACAGACATAAAAGTAGCTTGCACAATCTGTCTTCTATTTGTCGAGGACAAACATGTCCTGTTTCTATAGAGGAAGCCTAGCTTGATTTTTTGCCGTTTTCAAAGTTCGTCAATATGCATTTTAAAAGACAGTTTATCATCCAACCATATCCCTATGTATTTATATGCAGAGACCTGATTATTTCGAGAACCATCTAAGCTCGTAATTGCCAGTGTATTTTCAACCTATTTTTTGAACCTATTAAAAATCATAAAATGTGTTTTCTTTGCATTTAAAACGAGTTTCAGCTGTATGAAAGACCCTTGTAATATCTTAAAATCTGTCTCCAATAGTGATCATTGTTGGTCAGCCGTTGAAGCGATAGAGTACATGACAGTGTCATCAGCATATAAATGAATTTGACACTTTCTTATCTCATCACCGATATTATTTATGTAGAGAGTGAACAGTAATGGACCAAGTAGAGAACCTTGTGGGACCCCTTGAAACAACTCCAATTGCTCTGACTGGATGCAGTCGACTCCAACAGCCTGACTTCTATCCTTTAGATAGTCATGAAACCAACGACAAGCATCCAATCCCAGTCCTATTGACAGCTTACCCAAAAGTATTACATGGTCTACAGGGTCAAAAGCTTTAGATAAATCTATGAACAAGACGGCACAGTACTTTCTATTATCTAGGGCATTAGTAATATAATTTACAACACATACAGTGGCTGTAATAGTACTGTGTTTAGGTCTGAAGCCAGATTGTTTACTAGAAAGAGTATTGTTAACAGTTAAAAAAGATTGTAGTTGCCTATTCACCATTGACTCTAGAATTTTAGCCAAACAGGAGAGCTTAGAGATGGGCCGATAATTATCCAATTCACTACCATCACCTCCCTTGAGGAGTGGTAAAACAAAAGCTGTTTTCCAAGATTTAGGAATCTTTCCTACGACAAATGTTTGATTAAAGATGCGTCACTACACCAGCAATGATAGGTGCCACACACTTGAGTAAATATGGATCCAGATTGTCAGGGCCTAATGATTTCTTAGAATCTATAGCAGATAGTGCAGATAAGACGGAGAAGGCTGGGTACGCCCCAGCCAGTGTTAGGCCACGGCCTGTTCATTGTGCCCCAGCCAGCCAGGAGAAGTTAATAAGGAAGTGAAACTTTGAACCAGTTGACAGCAGGTTTTGTTCAGGATCGAGTGGGCCAAGAGACACAATTAAGTCCTCATGGTCCAAGAAAGTACCCTTTTTACACCACTGAGCCAAGCTGAGCTGTACTGCACTGGCCTGGTTACGCCTTCAGCATAGTCGCTTTAACCATGCTGGAAATGACAATGTGACATGAAAATGTCAGAGCCAGCACAGTACAGTTCAGGTCGTCACGACAGAGCAAAAAGGGTTCAGTTGGATTAGTAAAGAGGGCAAAGTGTGACTGTGAAATAGTCAAATGTTTCCCAAAATGTGATCATATTCATTGCTCAGAAGATAGTTCTATATAGACATTGTAGCTACATTTCCTTCTCTAGTTAGCCTATAGGGGAGACCGGGTTTGGTTGTCACAATTTTTACTCTAACGTGTATTTCTCAGCACCAGTATTCCTTACAAGCGGAGTTATAAGCCATCAAACACACTGTTCCTCTTGTGACAACCAGCCATATCATGGGATTGGGTGTCACACAGTATGAGCAGTGCTTGACTCGTACTAGAATAGGTGCCGGTACTCATGTTTTGTGCTGATACTGTTTACATTTAGGTGCAGGAGCTCCACAATACTTCTGATCTAATATTCTATGAGGAACAGGAGCTCAAGCAATAGAACATTTGAGCTGCTCCTGCCCAAGTCAAGCACTGAGTATGCGATAGTTTTTTTTGCTAGTAGCTTATTCATTATGTAACAGGAAGTGAAGCAATATCATACACAGAGACTAAGAAATAGCCAAGCCTTTCTATGATAGAACAATATTCCTAATAACATTAAGCATTTTTATGCCATTACAATATCATATGACATTTTGAGTACAATTGTGTGCGAATGCGTGTTTGCACACGCATGTGTGCGAGTGTGGTTGTGTGACAGAAATAATGTGTATGTGAGGGAGAGGCACAAGCACAAGCACAAAAGAGCTTGGGATTTATTATAATGGAGATAATAGTGACAACCAACCCCACATTCCCTGTAACAACCATCCACACCCATTGACATATGGGTAATTAAGAAACTAGTCACATGGCTTAACCTAGGAATACATAAAAGGCGTAAAATATAGCTCTTCTTTTTCTCTTTTCAACAAACATAATTGTTCATGGATTTTCTCATAATTCAAAAATGGTGAAAGAATATATATTTTCAACGAAAATCACTCAGCATTCGACCCAATAAGGCCAGGCGCACTCGCTCTCCTCCTTTCCTTTCCTCCATTTTGTTTCTTTTTCTTTCACTCTCTCTCTCCCTTTCTTTTTTCTCTTAGCCTGAATGATACAGAAAGAAATAAAATCAATGGGGTTAAACATGAACTTTTCACAACCCCCAAATGAGCCAGAATAATAAACAGCCTTAACAGTCTTACTCAGCATAAATCAAATCAAATTGTATTTGTCACATGCGCCGAATACAGCAGATGTAGACCTTACAGTGAAATGTTTACTTACAAGCCCTTAAACAACAATGCAGTTTAAAGAAAAATACATAACAAAATAGGAAATTAAGGTTAACAATTATTAAAGAGCAGCAGTAAAATAACAATTGCAAGGCTATATACAGGGGGTACCACTACAAAGTCAATCTAGCTCGAGGAATAAGCTTAGCATGAAAAACATAAAAATGGAGTGAATAATGTGATCTCAGACAAATCCCGATTTCTCGGGAAAACATGAAAAAAAAAATATTCCGTTGAAGTTCCATTGCAACAAAAAATGCTGCATTGTTATATGTTGGAACTGAACAATGTATTTTCATACAGGCACACGCAAGCACACACACACACACACACACACACACACACACACACACACACACACATAAGCCCAAATTTGTTTTGGCCAAGATCATTAATCCTTCTCTGTGTTTTCCAAGGATTGATGATTTAAGAGCTCAGTGTAAACAAACAAACCTTATCAGATCTGCCTGAATGCGGTTTAACCATGCCTTAACCATGCCTCCTCATGGAACGTCCTCAGGGATGCTACATGTTCCAGGCCCCTATGGTTAGGAGAAAAATGCCTAAGGGTTATAGAGTGGCCCACGTTAGGCCATGGCCTGGCCATTGTTCCCCAGCCAGCCAGGAGAAGTTAATTAGGAAGTGAAACTTTGACCAGTTGACAGCAGGTTTTGTTCAGGACCGAGTGGGCCAAGAGAAATGGTTTTGAAAGCTAGTTCACTTCCTTCGCCGAGGTGACCTCAACCCCCTCCAAAGACGTATTTGGAGAGTTCAGAAGTGTTCAATGAAACAAGAAGGTATTGGTGGGGGTGAAAACTATAAGGGCTCTATTCAATCAAATCCGCTTTATCTGACATCCGCATTGAGGCTATTTTGGCTGTGTTTTAGGTGGAACTGTGTTAGAGCTGTCAAATCCACAGCGGCTCCTGACATTATACTGTACCTAAAGCGGACTTTGCCATTGGCTACACAGAGTCGCATTAAGAGAAATCCCATGTGGCCTACGCCTCGATTAGGATGATAAAAATCCTCATGATCTTTTTTAATGATATTTCAATTTGAGGTTCATTACTTCAATATTGTCTATACTTTCTCTTTCTGAACTTCTAACGCGAGTGGGGAGGGTGTGGTACTCTACTCACCGATTTGACGGCTCCAAACCAAAACATCCACTATGCAGCTGTCCGCAATTGTCGGTTAACCGTTGATCTGATCGAATCTAGGCCTAAGTCTTTACATTTACGGGGCGGCAGGGTAGCCTAGTGGTTAGAGTGTTGGACTAGTAACCGGAAGGTTGCAGTTCAAACCCCCGAGCTGACAAGGTACAAATCTGTCATTCTGCCCCTGAACAGGCAGTTCACTGTTCCTAGGCTGTCATTGAAAATAAGAATTTGTTCTTAACTGATCTTGCCTAGTTAAAAAAAATAAAACATTCATTTTAGGATAATTTGGGAGGATTCAATTTCAACCAAAATCGTGACACATTTTTTACAAAAAAATCTATGAGATGTTTTATAAGATTATTGTAAAATAAATGAAAATAAAAGTAACCATGATGCTGTGTTCTCACTATTCTGCTTAATATAAACTACTTCATATAAACTAATTGACTCTTCCCTCTCTGACCAAACAAATCAAGAGTGTCAATCATGCTGAACAAAGATGCAAAACCGCAGCGTCTGTCATCCCCTGGTCAATGTTGAGAGGGAGCAGACAGCTTTAACGAACTCCTACATGCTGCAGCTGTGTCCACCAGCCAGCCAGCCCCATAATCAACTGTACTGTGTACTTTTCCCGAGGTTTGGATTTCAGGCAGCATCATCATCAGGCCTTGTGAATGAGCCAATAAGCATCATTCTTGTGAGGGCATGCAGCCCCAGGGCCCAGCCCTGATGACCTCTATTCTGCTCAACTCTGCTCCTAATGTGACGGCACAAGTGTGAAAGCAGCACTGGCTGGCGAATGAATGGCACTGTGGCCAACAGCTCCACGCTAGCTGTGAAGTGACTGACCACAAGTCATGTGATTATGACCTCATTTACAAGTCTGGAGTGTTCCAGGCACAATTAAGTCCTCATGGTCCAAAAATGTACCCTTTTTACACCACTGAGCCAAGCTGAGCTGTACTGCACTGGCCTGGTTACGCATTCAGCATAGTCGCTTTAACCATGCTGGAAATGACAATGTGACATGAAAATGTCAGAGCCAGCACAGTACAGTTCAGGTCGTCACGACAGAGCAAAAAGGGTTCAGTTGGATTAGTAAAGAGGGTAGTTCTATATAGTCATTGTAGCTACATTTCCTTCTCTAGTTAGCCTATAGGGGAGACCGAGGTCGAATGTCACACTTTTTAATCTAATGTGTTGGTTGTCACACAGTATGGGAAGTGCTTGACTATATTGTTTACATTTAGATGCAGGAGCTCCACAATACTTTTGAGCTAATATTCTACAAGAGAAACATAACATTTGAGGTGCTGGAACTTAGCTTCGGTGAGCTCCTGCCCAAGTCAAGCACTGAGTATGGGTGCTTGATTCAGCATTTTTATGCCCTGAGAATATTTTGAGTAAATTGGTTTGTTTGCGTTTGTTTGCACACGCATGTGTACATGTGTGGTTGTGTGACAGAAAGAATATGTGTGTGAGAGAGAGGCAACAAAGTGAGCTGATAGTGACAACCAACCACACATTCCATGTAATTAATTGTAACTAATTAAGATACTAGTTACCACATGGCTTGACCTAGGAACTCAGAAATAGGTGTATAATATAGCTCTTCCTTCTTTCTTTTCAACAAACATAATTGTTCATGGATACTCCCATAATTCAAACATTTACAAAGAAAATATGTTGTTTGTTCTTTTACTTTCGCCTATGAAAAACATAAATTCCCCTCACCTCAATGTTTTCTCATTCTGACATGAATTGACTAAGTGGATGAGTTCTTTCAAAGAATTCACACATTTGAAATAGGGTTGGGCGGTATCCAGATTTTCATTCCATCATACTGTTTCTGTACCATACCGGCGTATAGAGTATTACTGGAAGTGCACACAAGGTCCCCTATTTCTTTAAAAAATGTAATCAAGAAGCTTGATCTTGCCATCTTGCCACTTAGCTAGCAAGTTAGCAAACCAAATGCACAGCTGGAGTCCTGAGCTGGATATCATTTATTTGACACATAAATAGTTAACTTGAGCAGTGGGGTAGCATACACCTCTGCTGTCCCCGTCGGTAAGTTTAATACCCCAGTATACGGTAAATACGGTATAAATATTACACAGCACCATTTACACTGAGTGTACAAAACATTAAGAATACCTTCCTAAGGTTGAGATGCACCTCCCATTTTGCCCTCAGAACAGGTTCAATTCCTCAGGGCATGGACTCTACAAGGTGTCGAAAGCATTTACCAGGGATGCTGTCCCATGTTGACTCCAATGCTTCCCACAGTTGTGTAAAGTTGCTGGATGTCCTTTGGGTGGTGGACCATGCTTGATACACACGGGAAACTGTTGAGTGTGAAAAACCCAGCAGCGTTGCAGTTCTTGAAACAAAACAGTGCGCCTGGCACGTGCTACCATACCCAATTCAAAGGCACCTAAATCTTTTGTCTTGCCCATTCGCCATCTGAATGGCACACATACACAATCCATGTCTCAATTGTCTCAAGGCTGTCTCAAACATTCTCTTTAACCTCGAAGTGGATTTAACAAGTGACATCAATAAAGGATCATAGATTTACGTATATGATGGAAAGAGCAGGCGATCTTAATGGTTTGTATACTCAGTGGTAATTAGCACTGTGACAACCAACTCATGACACAACCAACCCCGGTCTCCCCTATCCATACAGCTGCATGTTCTTCTGCCTACATTGTCAATAGTCTATTGGAAAGAAACAAATACAGGAGTGTGAGATAATCTAAAAAACAAGGGGCTCTTGTCCTGAACAATGTTGCACATAACCTGAATGCATGACCACAACAAACAGATTCCTCCTTGCTTGGGATTGTGCATTAGACTTGCAGCTATTCTATTTAACACCAAGCAGGAGAGGAGAGGAGTCACTCTGTCTTTCGTTACTTCCTTTGTTCTTCCTTATCAGGAAGAAGCTGTTTAGCTTTGCTCCATGCTATGCACTGTTCTGAACTAACAATGCTTCAATGACATTTCGGCAGTTTCGCAGACACATTTTAAGCTTAAAAAGCATGTTCTGTGGAGATTCTCCATTGATAGTGCTTCTAGGCCCAAAACCAGGCTTACAGTTTTCCACAATTGTTTACACATATTTGCTGAATCTTTGGGCCATTTTCTCAAAACTCTAAACATAAAACACAAAACCACAAACACAAATTGCAAAACTCTACAAATCTCTTTTATCTCTTTCCAAAATATTTTTTTTTGCATCAAAATGACACACACACACTAAGCTACAGGACTGTTTAGCTAGCACAGACTGGAATGTGTTCCGGGATTCCTCTGATGGCATTGAGGAGTACACCACATCAATCATTGGCTTCATCAATAAGTGCATCGATGACGTCGTCCCCACAGTGAATACCACAACCAGAAACCATGGATTACAGGCAACATCCGCACTGAGCTAAAGGCTAGAGCTGCAGCTTTCAATAAGCGGGACTCTAACCCGGAAGCGTATAAGAAATCCCGCTATGCCCTCCGACGAATCATCAAACAGGCAAAGTGTCAATACAGGACTAAGATTAAATCGTACTACAACGGCTCTGACGCTCGTCGGATGTGGCAGGGCTTGCAAACCATTACAGACTACAAAGGAAAGCACAGCCGAGTGCTGCCCAGTGACATGAGCCTACTAGACGAGCTAAACTACTTCTATGCTCGATTCGAGGCAAATAACACTGGGACATGCATGAGAGCACCAGCTGTTACGGAAGACTGTGTGATCACGCTCTCTGTAGCCAATGTGAATAAGACCTTTAAACAGGTCAACATTCACAAGGCCGCAGGGCCAGAAGGATTAAAAGGACCTGTACTACGAGCATGTGTTTACCAACTGGCAAGTGTCTTCACTGACATTTTCAACCTCTCCCTGTCCGAGTCTGTAATACCAACATTTTTAAGCTAACCAACATAGTCCCTGTGCCCTAGAACACTAAGGTAACCTTCCTAAACGACTACTGACCCGTAGCACTCACATCTGAAGCAATGAAGTGCTTTGAAAGGCTGGTCATGGCTCACGTCAACACCATCATCCCAGAAACCCTAGACCCACTCCAATTTGCATACCGCCCTAACAGATCCACAGATGATGCAATCTCCATTGCACCCCACACTGCCCATTCCCACTTGGACTAAAGGAACACCTATGTGAGAATACTATTCATTGATGACAGCTCAGCGTTCAACACCACAGTGCCCTCAAAGCTCATCAATAAGCTAAGGACCCTGAGTCGAAACACCTCGCTCTGCTACTGGATCTTGGACTTCCTGATGGGCCGCCCCCAGGTGGTGAGGGTAGGTAACAACACATCCGCCACGCTGATCCTCAACACAGAGTTGCTTGCTCAGTCCCCTCCTATACTCCCTGTTCTCTCATGACTGCATGGCCAGGCACAACTCCAACACTATCATTACATTTGCAGATGACACAACAGTGGTAGGCCTGATCACCGACAACGATGAAACAGCCTATAGGGAGGAGGTCAGAGACCTGGCCGTGTGGTGCCAGGACATCAACCTCTCCCTCAACCTGATCAAGACAAAGGAGATTATTCTGGACTACAGGAAAAGGAGGACAGAGTACTCCCCCATTCTCATCGACGGGGCTGCAGTGGAGCAGGTTGAAGAGCTTCAAGTTCCTTGGTGTCCACATCACCAACAAACTAACATAGATCAAGCACACCAAGACAGTCATGAAGAGGGCTCGACAAAACCTATTCCCCCTCAGGAGACGGAAAATATTTGGCATTGGTCCTCAGATCCTCTAAAGGTTTTACAGCTGCACCATTGAGACCATCCTAACTGGTTGCATCACTGCCTGGTGTGGCAACTGCTCAGCCTCCGACTGAAAGGCACTACAGAGGGTAATGCGAATGGCCCAGTACATCACTGCGGCCAAGCTTCCTGTCATCCAGGACCTCTATACAAGGCAGTGTCTGAGGAAGGACCTAAAACTTTTCAAAGACTCCAGCCACCCTAGTCATAGACTGTTCTCTCTACCGCATGGCAAGCGGAACCAGAGCGCTAAGTCTATGTCCAAGAGGCTTCTAAACAGCTTCTACCCCCAAGCCTGAACATCTTGTCAAATGGCTACCCAGACCATATGCGGTGCCCCCCCCCAATACACCACTGCTACTCTGTTGTCATCTCTGCATAGTCACTTTAATAACTCTACATGTACATACTACCTCAAATAACTATGCACATTGACTCTTTCGGTACCCCCCTGTATAGTCTCGCTATTGTTATTTCACTGTTGCTATTTAATTACTTGTTGCTTTTAGCTCTTATTCTTACCTGTAGTTTCTTTTAACTGCATTGTTGGTTAGGGGCTCATAAGTAAGCATTTCACTGTAAGGTCTACCGACACCTGTTGTATTCAGCGCATGTGACTAATAACATTTGATATGAATAGATCTGTCTACCAACCAACAACAAACACACTGACGTGCTCAACACAAAACACTACTATGAATATCCCATCAGTATGGGATGCCTTTTGCATTTTCAGTGTTACACTGTAGCCGGTTGTAAAAGATTGTTACAGTAATGTATACCTACTCAAACATACATAAATAAACACACAAATGCAATACAGTAAAAAAAACATTGTAATTTATTTCCAAAATGCAGTATTTTTGAACACTTGTGTTTTGTATGTCACACTTTCTATACCCAACAGGAGAAAACCAGGAAAAACATTCAGTAAGATAAAGGGTTTTCTGTACAAAAATAAAAAATGAAAGTGGCTCAATTCTTTGAAAACTCTAAACACGGAAAGACAAAAACACATGCAAAATGTAAGAAAAAAGACATTAGGCTGCATCCTGCCTCCTATTTTGGTCTGGCCACAGCACCTCATCTACAGCACAAGCCAATGTTCTCCCTGGCTAAACAGCGGGGGAAGAATCTTCTGGAGTGACGGATCCAGCCGCCGAAAGCCCCCACATCAACTTCACCACATGCATCCTCCATTTCCTGGAGAAGAGGCATGTGTGCGAGGGGGTGGTGGTCATACGCCTTCCATTGCCAATGCCCCAAAAAAAACTATTCAATTGGGTTTAGGAATGGGGAATATGGTGGGAGGTATAGAACAATAAATTGTGGGTGGTCGATGAACCAGTTGCGGACCAGAGCAGCCTGGTGGAAATGCACGTTGTCCCAGATGACACCATACCTGGGCTACTCTGATCCACCCCTCCACTCGGCTGGAATGATGCCATGTAGTGTGTCCAGGAATGTGATGAGAAGGCCGATGTTGTAGGGATCAAGGTTGGCACGGTGATGGAGAATGTCTTGCTGGCTAACGGCTGATATTCCCTCCACACTGTCCAGGGACATTCACAATGGCATGGTGGCCAATAATGTTCCATCCCGGTCCCCTTATTTTGGCTAGGTTGAAGCCAGCCTCATCAATGTAAATATAAAAGTGCTGAATTGCAGCGGCATCCAGCTCCAAGACTTTCTGAAACAGACAACAAGACAATAGGTGACATAGACCTAGAGCAGTCAATATGGTGAGGCACAATACACTGGATTACAGTATTGTAATGTGTCTACACAGTGCTGATATTATAGTCAACTCACAGCATAGTACTTACGTGCACATATTCATAGAGCTGTTCTTTAACCCTCTCTGAGTTTCGCTCAAATGGCGACCTGTAGACCTGTTTCATCCGGATTTGGTTGCGCTGCAATACACAGCCCAATGTAGACAAGCCACCTGGTGAATGTTATTGAATATTGTGTTGTCTGCAATTATGTGGTTCTGGATTTCTAGTAGTCTAATGGTATTGTTTGCCACGACCATGTTCACAATAGCGGTCTCCTGTTATGGTGTGAACAGCCGGTGTCTTCCACCATGGCCTGGCCTTCTCTCAGTTCTGAAGAAGATCCACAAATATGATAAGATTGTTTACAGTAAGCTAAAATCATTTATTTTCTTTCAATATGAAATGACATTACTGTAACATTGGCCAACAATCACTGAGTAACATAGGCCTACTGATATGTCGGAATGCATACTACACTACTACACTACTATACTACGGTATACATACATAAAGAGCATAGTGTAGATGGTAGGTAACTTATCGGTTCTCATTTCTGAATGTATGCATGATAGATGCAACCGTTTTGCGACTCAGGTGGGGCTGAACTCTCTGCTCAGCCTCCCTCATACTCAATCCATTGTTGAGCACATGGTAAACCAATGTGGCCCTGATCTCATCTGAGACAAAAGTCCGTCCTCGTCGTCCTCGTCCTCTTCCTCTTACTCTCACTCTCACTCTCACTCTCACTCTCACTCTCACTCTCACTCCTTCACCTCTAGCTCTTGCTTCGCCATTGACTTCCATTTTTCTCCAAAACAGAAGAGCTCATCTGTGGCCTTTTATAGTGCTAAAGCTCTGATTTCTAAGTGAACTATTCAGCAGCTAGTGAGTACACCTGTGAGGAGTGGGTGTTGCCAATTGGTGTATAGAGCTTGGCATTGTGATTGGCATTGCTTTTCAAAGGGACTAAAGAGATTTACATTTTGAATGTTGTGCCTAATGTAGAGAATTGTGTGTAGTGTTTTACAAAAAGTGTTGAAAAAAGTTGAAAACTGAGTGTAAAGCAGGAATTGTGCTTGCAATTTTGCAGACTTGGTTTAGGGATTTGGTACATGAGTTTCAGCTTTCGGTGATTGCGTTTCAGATTCCAATTTTAGTGTGTAAACAATTGGGGAAAAACTGTAATTTTATTAAATTTTTTCTTGCCTGACATACCACACAGTGAATGAGTAGACAATGACACATTGGTTGATGTGCAAGTGAGTTACAGTCCATTCATCAAGGTTGGTACAGTGTTACCAAGACAGCTACAGTATGCAACCCCCCCCCCCCAAAAACAATGGATTAGATTCAATTTTGGATCAAGCTGCTGAAATCAACAATGCTGTCTGTGTCAGTGTAGTTGTAGTTTTTTGTAGTTCACAGGGCCCAAATCATGTCCTGTCACGTCTAACTACACCAGAGTGCATCCCAACCAAATCCATCTCAACCACTTGAAGCCATTCCTTCCAACCTCTTTCCCAGAAAATAAGACAACAACAGTAAACAGATCCTCTGCTCAATATCAAAACATAACTGCAGGCCCTGGTGAATGGCAAGCCCAGACATCATCGTATTCTCATCCCCTTTCTTTACTAGATTGTGTGTATTAGGTTTTGTTGTGGAATTAGTTAGATATTAGGTTTTGTTGTGGAATTGTTAGATATCACCTGGGTCTAGAAGCACAAGCATTTCGCTACACTCGCATTAACATCTGCTAACCATGTGTATGTAGCCAATAGCATGGGGGGGGGGGGGGGGATTGATTTGATTTGATCAACGTTCACTACACTCTCTCTCATTCCCTCCAACTACAACAGTTACACACAATGCTACAGGAAAAGCCCCCGATGGCTGAAAATAAGCCCCCTGAACCATAGAAAATAAAAATCTGCCTCCATTTGAAGGAGCCCACAGCTACACGTACATACAGTATGTTCAACATTAAGCAATGGTTGTGGATATTTACCTGTATTTCCCTTTGGAAAAACACCATCATTTCACAGTAATATTTGTGAGAAAATAAAACACATTCTAAAGCAATTACTCTCAACTTCGTTACTGTTGACATTTTCTGTGGAACCGAGTGTCAGTGTGACTGTATTGGGTGGCAATTGGTCTCTTACTCATTCGCCTCATGCAGGTGTCAAGAGAGAGGAGTTTCCAAGTAAATGAAGTCAAATTATTGCTCTCGACTTTCCCCAGGAGTGTGTGGAACTGGGAAAGAGAACAGTCCTTTATGCCTGCTCTAATTCAAGTTTTTATGTAGATGAGAGAGGAGTTAGAAAATACCAAGGGACATTTAGATTAATGATGCTATCCTGTATTCCAGTATTATGACACACCAGCTGACAGGTGAAAAACAACTTGTTTTCTTTTGGGGCCATACTCTCACACTTTCACTGTACCAGAGTGGTCTACACCAGTGGTTCACAACCTTTTTTGGTTACCAATTTAATTTCTGCTCTACCTCTGAAGTACCCCCTCCTGTGCATTTTACCAGTAACTATGGACTCGTGAGTCTTTGCAAGTATCCCGTGTGGATAGACCAAGTACCCCCGGGGGTCCTAGTACCCCTGCTTGGGAACCACTGGTCTGCACCATATGCATACATACAAGCACACAGGCAAACACACTCAAATCCCTTCCCAACAGTCCACTATAGCCTTGTGGCCTCTTTACCCTTGGTACCATGTGGCGGGCCACACTGCCAAGACGTGTGGTGTGGAGAGTGATGATTGGTGAGTGGTGCTGTAGTTGCCTGGTGGGCCAGTGTTTGATTATGAAGTCATCAGTTTAAGTAAACTCCAGATGGCCAAGCATAAAGTAAAACAGTGCCATCTGCTTAGATTCAACTGCTCAACTTCTCTCATTTTTTCTCAGCTGGCAAGGCTGGAGGTAGAGTACTCTAAGTGTTAATGCTATTAGTGAAATGTTTCAGGAGAGCCAGCCAAGCACAATGTATTGCACTGCGACTGCCTTAGCCCTACCATCAGGATAACTAAGTCAGAAGGCAATGGACACACTGTATTTCGCAGTAAGGAGATTATTGTTTTTACAATGAACACCACACTTCTAGGAACTTTCTTATTTTGCTGCTTCCATAACAACACCAGGAGAAGTACAACTGAGCGAGAGCATGTGAAGCAATCTTCCCATCTTTCCATTCAGGGATGTTAGAGTTGCTGAAGCACTTTTGTGAGGTTCCTCACTTAGAAACATGGGAATTAAACATCCGTTCAGCCGTTCAGTGTCCGATAAGAAAAACTGTCCCAATCTCCTCCACCACAACAATGTTGTAATAAAGCCCACAGCTGGCAGTTCCCATTACACCATCCACATGCCATCCAGGCAGGCAGGTCTGGACTATGGCACAGTCCCCTCATCTCGCCATGCAGCACCTGTACATTGTAAAGCAGAAAGTGTTTGGGGAACATGGGCCCACCATCTACAGTTAACATTGAGAGATTTTTTGCCGTGTTTGTGTTTGTCGTGTGTGAAACACTTTGGGATAACACCCGCTATCTCTCGCCCAGCCTCATTTACACTCATTTACACATTCCGTCCCTGATTGTCTAAAGGCCTCAGCTGAGCTGTCCGGGTGGTGGGGGGGAATGTAAAATTCACAACATACTTTTAAAGTAGAGAACATGGCATGCTGGAGTCCAGGCATGCAGTGTGGTGGCAATGGAACAGAGCTGATGCCCACAACACAGCAAACCACAGCACACCACAGTACAGCACACCACTGTACAGCACACCACACCACAGCACAGCACACCACTGTACAGCACACCACACTACAGCACAGCAAAGCACACCACTGTAAACCTGCTGCAACCCACAGTACAGCACATCACACCACAGCACACCACTGTACAGCACACCACACCACAGCACACCACTGTACAACACAACACAATGCAAAACAGTACAGCACAGTGTAGCACAGCACACCACAACATAGCACACCACAGCACACCACACCACTGTACAGCACAGCACACCCCACCACAGCACAGCACACCACTGTACAGCACAACACAATGCAAAACAGCACAGTGTAGCACAGCACACCACAGCACAACACACCACAGTACAGTACAACGCAACGCGACAGCACAGTGTAGCACAGCACAGCATAACCGTCCCTAGGCTCCTATTCCTCTGGCTATGATCAGCTGTCTCACCACAGACAAACACTTCCCAGATTACAAGACAGTAAACACAGGCACACTCATAAAACTCTTGAGAGCTATTTAGTAGATTATATCATTTCATGTTTTGAGCAATGCCTTATTGATGCCATATTGCATTTAGGCAAAAACTAAAAGCAGGAAATTGCTGTAAACCATTGTGGGTGGTTGGCAAATTCAACAGAACGTAATAGGAAGTATTATATAAAGCTGTGTCACGGGCGAGAAGGATCGGAGGACCTAAATGTGGCGTGGTATGTGTTCATGAAGAATATTTAATTAAAGAAAGTACTGAACACTGAATACAAAAACAAATAACGACCGTGAAGCTATAAACGAGACCTGTGCTGACACAAGCAACTAACATAGACAATCACCCACAAACAAACAGTGCAACCCAGGCTACTTAAGTATGATTTTCAATCAGAGACAACTAATGACACCTGCCTCTGATTGAGAACCATACTAGGCCGAAACAAACAAATCCCCAAATCATAGAAAAACAAACATAGACTGCCCACCCAACTCACGCCCTGACCATACTAAATAAATACAAAACAAAGGAAATAAAGGTCAGAACGTGACAAGCTGTGCAAACTCTCTGAAGGAGAGTCACATTATGCAAATGATCCCAAATTGTTGCCTGTTACTGTAAAAAAAAAAAATATAAAAAAAGTATATATATATATATATGAGATGCGAACAGGATTAAAGGGTGGAAATTAAAATGTTATGGACCAAAATAGGCAGAAGGCCTGTGTTGTTTTTGTTTCAAGTGTCTCTGTCAAACATAAAAATGACAATGCTTTTTGTTCCTCTGTCTCTCTTTGTGGTGTATGTTTATGTAAGTATTTCTGCCAAAACAAGGACAAAAAAAGATAAATGTGGCTAATTAAAATAACATTTCTTAGGTAGTCTCTGTGATAAACACATCCTTGTGAGGTACCGGTGCATGGCTCTCTTTAACAAATTAGAGCCACCTCACAGACTGAATTGTACTCTTGCAAAAGCAGTAGATTTTTCAAATCTATATCTTATATTTGACCTCCTAGCCCCACTATTCATTTATCGCATGCATGCTCACACACGTACACACGCACACACATACACACACACTGACACACACAGTCTAGTACAGCTAACCTTGTGAGGACACACAATTCAGTCCCCTTCAAAATCCTATTTTCCCTAACCCCTAAACCTAACCCTAACCTGTACCCTAACCCTAACCACACCCTTAACTCGAAAACCTAACCTTAACCCTAAAACTAACCCTAGCTCCATACCTAACCCTAAAACTATCCCTAACTCCTAACCCTAAACCTAATTCTAACCCTGACACGAATTCTAACCTTAACCCTAAACCCCCTGACCTTGTGGGGAATAACAACATTTCCCCAGTTTGTTTAGTATTTTTGTGGGGACTTCTGGTCCCCACAAGTATAGTTAAAACATGTCCACTCACACACACACACACCGAATTTAGAAAGTCAGACTGATGGAAAGTATGAGGTGTTGTGAGTACCTTTGAGTCATGGCTCTGAAAAGAATTGGACCGAAACACCACAGTCCGAGCACACCTGCTACACCTGCACAGCGAGGAGAATGGTGTGCATGTCTGTGTTGTGTGTATGTGTGCATGTAGGTGTTTGTGAAAGAGTTTCAGTCCCCTGCTCTCCCTCCCTCTCTCACTGCTGTGTCAAAATGCAACACGTTCCAGCTGACTTCAATTAAACGGTAAACTGGCAATACTTACCATCTATTTAGTTGTACATAAATTGGTCAAAATATTTTCTGCGGAGGGGTTCATTACCTTACCCTCCAGCCAGTGAATATTCATTTATCTAACTGGGATTTACCCATTAAACCCACTCTGTTTTTTTCCTTCGTCTCTCTCTCTCTCCCCCCCTTCACTTGTGTTTCAGGGCAGCAACACTAACCTCATCTGGAAAAACAGCTAAACTCTCACAAATCGCAAGCTTCACAATCAATCAGCCATGGAGCAGTGAGCAGGAGGCTGTGCTAACTCAAGACAGGCTGCAAAAGAGAGCAAATAATTCTGAAGAGCACAATTTCATAAGTTGTTTTTTTCCCCCCCTTAACTTGATTTGCCTCTGTTAAACATCATAAATCGTGTGGATGTGAGATAGAGTGGAGAAAGCCACTGAGAGAGATTTATTCCCCCTGTCTTCTTCTAATCCAATATCCCTCCCCCTTCCCCTCTCCCCCCGGCCGATCCTAACCCCGTTCTCAGTCCCATTCCCAACACGGCTTGGCTAGGACGAACTCTGTGGAGTCTCCACTGAGGGGAACAGCAGACACAGAGTGACCGGAGCAGAAAGAGGAATGCAGTGTGTTGCGCCACATCCCAGCTGGACAGACAGTGGTGCTTGTGGTGTCCTCCTCCTCCAGCAAAGAGGATGAAAGAAGGCAAACTCATTTAAAACGCATGGAATTAAGGAGAGGGAGGCTCTCCAACTGAGGCATGCTTGGGAGGATGACCTCGGTTCACTGCAGAGGGAAAAAAATACAGAACTTCAAAAAACTTCCTCGACACACACCTGTTATCAATTATGATCCTGCAAAATTAGAGAGATACTAACAATACCCCTGACTATAATCATTCACAACTATCAAAAAAGCACCACAAGAGTAAGAGACTTTTCAACACAAGATCTGAACTGTCCTTGGGAGAGTGGTTGACCTGTTATGTTGTCTCAACCAACTAACTCCTAGCTAACGCCCAGTCCGTAAGCATAGGCTTCTCTGGTCTTGCTCAGTCTGTACTGAGGCTTTGCTCAAACAAAGGGTCAAATCGACCTCTAATTGAGGTTTAATCATATTCTCATGTCTTTTCTCTGTGATAACATTGTGCTTGAATAACAGCCATGAAGGTCCTTTGGTGAACAAAACCCGCAATCTATTGAGGAGAGTATATATTAGCATGGAATTAATTTAAACATACATAGTTAACATATTCTTAAACTAACAACAATGCATAATGCATATGCAACAATGCATAATAGTAGAAGAATAAGGCTTAAATTAACTCAACTCTATTTGATGATAATTAACAGTGGTCCTAAACTACACTTTTAAGCTTTATTTCAGCTGTTTGTTTCGCTGCTTGTATTTAACATCTGATATTACAAAATGGAAGGTTAAGTGCATCATGAATTAAACAAACGATGTGATTAATCATGATTTTCCAATATTATACGACTGAGACCTGACGTGAACCTGAGCAGGCAATTCACCAAGAACTCTGATTGAACTCCGAGAAATATTCCAAGGTGAAGATGAAGTAACTTTTCTGTAATGTGACACAAAACGCAACGAAGTAGCGCACCTTGAAGATGGCACAATAAGGTGACCTTACGATAAGAATCATAATAAAATGATATTTTTTTATAGCGTTTTTTAATAGTTGTGCTATCTATTCATAGCTTCAGAAACACTTACACACATTCACATCCCTGTCACACAGACTACGGAGTAGCACCTCACTCTCAAAACAAACCGAGTCTTTGTTGCAAAATCATAAACACAACAGCCTGCAAAGATATGAGACGCACATTCTGCAAAACGTACACATTCAAAAACAATTCCAGGACTCCCTCACTCCTGTCTGCAAAGTGGGGCCCTATGTGTCTGAGCAGTGTGTAGCCTTAACTGATAATGCTATCACAACTTATCACCACAGCAAGACAGGCGGGAATCACCCCAGTTATCAGAGGAGATTTCACACCATTGGACACTTCCCACATGGGGAGGGGGGGGAGGGGGGGGGTTGCAAAACGAAACCCTTCTCCAAACAATCTCAGTGCCAGAGAATAACCCAAAGAATACACTCTCCCTGAAAGAAAATAAATGGCGTCTCCTGTTTGGGTTGGATCCGAAATAAAAAAATAAAGACAATTTGCAGAAAGTGCACAATACTCAGTAGTTTTAGCACTAAGCTTGATTAGAGTAAAAATGTGAACTAGGAACCAAGAAGGACACTGTTACTTCATTATAAATTCGGTATCTCATGTTGACTGACTTGTAACACAACACAGCACGGCTAAACTTTGTCATTTGCGTGATCAAGACTCTTGAAGATGTAAATGGTCCCTGATAACAGACTTGAAGTTTCGAGTTTAGCACTCAACTTCATGAACTTTTAAAATTTTTAAGGAAGTGTATTTTTTTGTGTGTTGTTTACGTTTCCATTAATGCCATTTTTTGGAACTTCCGATATATGTATTTCGAAGAAAGTGATGAGATATGCCGGTGCGGTGTGTTATAAAAAGGAGAGCTGTGAGTTTTAAATTATGCAAAGAGAGTCAGGTTGCTCAAACGACTCGCCCGGAGGGCTGGCGGGGTGAGGTCTGCGACTGCGGTGGACCCAGTTAGCAGGAGGCCCAATCTGTCTCCCAAACCTCTGCACTGGCGTGCATCTCATTAAGCCAACAGCTTGCCATCTGCAGAGGCAGGGGAAATGGACTGATGTGTAATGATGAATCCTGTCGGGCACCATATGTCCTGAAGGTAACAGTACCTCCCTTACTGTAACTCATCAGACTGGCTAGGGAGAGAGGGGGAAGGGAGGGAGAGCGGGGAAGGGAGGAGGAGAGGGGGAAGGGAGTGTCATGTTGTGAGTTAGGCACTTTGTTCACCTTTAACAAGTGTCTGGGTACTTCTACCTCATAACATGTTCTAATGTTGAATAGATAACCATAATCAGGGTAGAGGTAAATCCACAAAATGGAGTGTCACAGAGTTACAGTCACTGTCAGGGTTTTAAGGCGTAATGCCTGACCAGTTGTCACACAACCACCGCCAAATTACTATTTGAGGAATGCTATACAAATCTCAGTGATCATTCTTTGGCAACTGCACCTCACTGGTCAGAGTCGTGTACAAACTGCTGGCCTTTGGCACTGATATATTTGTAATTGTACTAATTTGCAAACTATACTCAGGCCACTTCATATAAAACCATTTACTTGGGTAATATCACTGCTCAGCTTTTGGCCTGGGTCCCTCAGGTCAAAGGCTTTTGCCCCAGTGTGCAATGTACACCATTTGAGAAAAGAAAATAAACCTCATAAAAACTGGGGCCTGTGCCAAAAAGTACTCAGGTAGTTCATATAAAGACCATGAAAATAACATTGTGTTTCTTACTGTACATGTTTCTTACAACTTAAAACTGAGGTTATCCCCTAATTCTCTCTACACACACACACACACACACACACACACACACACACACACACACACACACAGCTGTAAATCCCACAATGCATGTTGGAAGACTCTCTATATTTATCCTCAACATTTTAAACCTCATATGTTCATGTGCCTTTAACCTTACATCAACAACAGACTATGATGTTTGGTCACACATCTGATAAACTCCCCAATGTTCAAATCGACATTGACAATCACTTTACAGTTT
Organism: Oncorhynchus clarkii lewisi; assembly: GCF_045791955.1. Lineage (NCBI taxonomy): Eukaryota > Metazoa > Chordata > Actinopteri > Salmoniformes > Salmonidae > Oncorhynchus > Oncorhynchus clarkii. The sequence continues at coordinate 34,537,279 of NC_092148.1, forward strand.
TTTACAATCCCTTTGGCACTAATTTCAGAACCTTGTGGTCATTTTTCAAAACTCTAGACACAAAAGTTGAAACGGTCATCACTTGCAACACAGGCTGTCCAATGTTCAAAACATTGCATTGTGCATTCATATCTTTAAAGAAACCTTGCACTTGCAGAATCATTGGTTCAAATAATTCATGAAATATCATAGGAAAAATCATTTAGATGATCACCCACACACAAGATACCGATTGTTTCACTGTAGTTGTTCATACAATCATTAAATATTGTAGTACAAAATATGTGACATCTTTCATTACGCTACTTCACATAAATAGATCACTGTAAAAGGACTAGTAGAGAGAATACTACAGACACAGTGGAATCATTATCAACATGAAATGTATTGATGAAATACAATAAAATCACAACATAGGTTTCTTTGAATCAAAGCAAAAAATAATTAGCCACAAAAAAAAACTACAGTAAAACGTCAACTGCAGTGTTCCTCACCTGGCTTACTGTAAAAAGCAAAACAAAGGTTTGATTACTGTACTTCTATATTTCCCTCAACCCTGTCTTGTGGATTTGGCCATAGGTTCTCATCCACATCACAATGGATGTTTTCATTAGCCAAACATCTTGGGAAGAATCTTCGGGCATGGTGAATCCATGAAACCATGCTTGCACCATTTGAGCATGGTGGAACACATTCAGTGAGCGGCAGTTCTGTGGGCAAAAACACCTTGTTAATGAGAAAGGTCAGAGGAGAATGTCCAGACTCATTCAAGCTAACAGAAAGGCCACAAATGCTCAAATAACATCTGTTTAAAACAGTGGTGTGCATAAGGGCTTCTCTTAACATACGACAACGTGAATAATTCAGGCTGTTGTGGAGGAAAAAGGGGGTAATACCCACTACTAGATAGGTGTACCTAATAAAGTGTACAGCAATGTCAAATCTGAAAACATGGTCTGGAAAAGTGGTACATGGGACCATAGAAACAGTGTCTGATAAAGAATGATGATGAAATATTACATCCATAGATAATGTAGTCCAATTGGTTCATATTCCACGGTAATTGGTGTCAATGGATCTCGTTATACTGAAACTTTCATGATCTAAACATGGAATATTGTTTGTCAGTTTCCATACAACTATGCATTTAGAGTAATGCAACAGTTACTTATCATTTTGAGCAGTTGTATCAATTGAGCAGTTGTATCAACCTGTCCAAAATTATAATCAGTAACGTAACTTTTGGATAAAAACATAAATTAGGTTTTATTGTCAGGTGCTGTGAAATGTGTTGTTTTACAGGGTTAGCCATAGTAGTAGGCCGCTCCTGGAGAACATTCCGGTTAAGTGCCTTGCTCAAGGACACATCGGCAGATTTTTCACCTTGTCACCTCTGGGATTACTACCCAAACTCAGTAACATAATCTGATTCCTTTCAGTTACTTTTGGAAAACTTTCCCCTGAAGATGCATTAGAAGAAGAAAAAAAAAGGACCAATCAAACACATTTGGTGTGTCATCATAGTGGTCTCTGACTTGCTCAAATGGAACCAACATAAATTTGCGCCTTTCTTCAATGCTGAAATTAATGTCATAAAAAAAAGAAAGGTATTTTTCCGTAAACATCCTTTCTGAATTTAAAATTAATCAAAAAAGTAATCATCTAGTTTTTCAAACGTATGTGTAATCTGATTACAAGGTTTTTGCTGGTAACGCAACTGATTACATTTACCGTTTTTTGTTATCAGATTCCATGTAACTGACTACTCCACCACCTACCTAGTCCAATAAACAGTTTAATTTCTGTTTTATATTCGTGAACATTTCAGGGAATATTTGTTATGGAAAAAAACACTTGGTACAGTGCCTTGCAAAAAGTGCTCATTCCCCTTGGCGTTTTTCCTATTTTGTTACATTAAACCTGTAATTTAAATAGGTTTCCATTTGGATTTCATATAACGGACATACACAAAATAGTCCAAATTGGTGAAGTGAAATGAAAAAAATGACTTGTTTCAAAAAATTCAAAAACTAAATAAATGGAAAAGTGATGCGTGCATATGTATTCACCCACTTTGCTATGAAGCCCCTAAATAAGATCTGGTGCAACCAATTACCTTCAGAAGTCACGCAATTAGTTAAATAAAGTACACCTATGTGCAATCTAAGTGTTACATGATCTCAGTACATATACACCTGTTCTGAAAAGCCCCAGTCTAAAACACCGCTAAGCAAGGGGCACCACCAAGCAAGCGTCACCATGAAGACCAAGGAGCTCTCCAAACCGGTCAGGGACAAAGTTGTGGAGAAGTACAGATCAGGGTTGGGTTATAAAAAAATATCAGAAACTTTGAACATCCAACGGACCACCATTAAATCCATTATTTAAAAAAATTAAGAATAAGGCACCACAATAAACCTGCCAAGAGAGGGCCACCCACCAAAACTTATGGACCAGGCAAGGAGGGCATTAATCAGAGAGGCGACAAATAGACCAAAGATAACCCTGATGGAGCTGCACAGCTCCACAGCGGAGATTGGAGTATCTGTCCATAGGACCACTTTAAGCCGTACACTGCACAGAACTGGGCTTTACAGAAGAGTGTCCAGAAAAAAAGCCATTGCTTAAAGAAAAAAAATAAGCAAACACGTTTGGTGTTCGCCAAAAGGCACGTGGGAGACTCCCCAAATATACAGAAGTAGGTACTCTAGTCAGATGAGACTAAAATGTAGCTTTTTGGCCATCAAGAAAACGCTATGTCTGGCACAAGCCCATCACCTCTCATCACCCCGAGAATACCATTGCCACAGTGAAGCATGGTGGTGGCAGCATCATGCTGTGGGGATGTTTTCAATTGGCAGGAACTGAGAAACTGGTCAGCATTTAAGGAATGATGGATGGTGCTAAATACAGGGAAATTCTTGAGGGTAGCCTGTTTCAGTCTTCCAGAGATTTGAGACTGGGATGGAGGTTCACCTTCCAGCAGGACAATGACCCTAAGCATACTGCTAAAACAACACTCAAGTGGTTTAAGGGGAAACATTTAAATGTCTTGGAATGTCAAAGCTAGTCAAAGCCCAGACCTCAATCCAATTGAGAATCTGTGGTATGACTTAAAGATTGCTGCACACCAGCGGAACCTATCCAACTTGAAGGAGCTGGAGCAGTTTCGCCTTGAAGAATGGGCAGAAATCCCAGTGGATAGATGTGCCATACAAAAGCTGGCTCTACAAAGTATTGAATTTGGGGCACACTCAAGTTTCCAGTTTTTTTTGTGTTATTTCTTGTTTGTTTCACAAGAAAACATATTTTGCATCTCCAAAGTGGTAGGCATGTTGTGTAAATCAAATGATACAAACCATCAAAACATACATTTTAATTCCAGGTTGTAGGCCAACAAAGTAGGAAAAATGTCAAGGGGGGTGAATACTTTCGCAAGCCACTGTAGAAGTATCTGCAGGAAGATGCTGCATTGTGATTGGCATGGCAGGTCAATGAACTTATCCCAATACAAAAAAATTACTGAGGGATAGATGAATACAAGTGAACAGAGTAATATAAATGACATAGGTGTAGTTATTATCCATTCTCCCTATCTGATGACTCTTGATGATGTACACATCAGTACAACTGGTGTAACCTTTACAGTGAAATGATTGCTTACGAGCCCTTCCCAACGATGCAGAGTTTAACCCTTGTGTGGTGTTCATGTTTTTGTTATTCACCCAATGTTCGCCGAAATGATGGACCCACAACATTATAGATTTTTTTAAACAATACAGCCATAACAATTTACTTAAAAATACCTCTGCTAGATCACATTTATCAATAGAAGTGCTATTCGTTTTATTTAAATAAAATTAGATTTTTCAAGACAAGGGTGGAAATAATCATGTTTATCTTGAACAAATATCAATGAAACAAGGTTTTCATAACTGTTGATGTTTATTGCTTTGAACTGAACAAATTGGAAGGACAAATTTTACATTCAAATTTTACATTCTTCGGTCCACACATCGTATCACCTCTTCTTGTTGCCACCGGCTGCCATCTAGAATGATGAAAACACTTAGTTCAGGAATTTTAATCACTCACATATATAGTTACAGCTGGCCAAGGTAGGAGAGTCAGATACACACACATGCAACAACATTACTCACACTTACTTCCGGTATTGGAGTTGTTGGTTCTGTGGGTTGGGCGGATGGGGCACCAGCATCCTCCTCCTGAATCCTCCTCACGGTGGCTGCAGAAGCTGGGGTCCTTGGAATATGTTGCTTCATCTAGATTTGAGGTCTTACCAATGGTTTGCCCAGCTCCTCGAGAAAGAGAGATCTTCCCTCTGTTCCAATCTGGGTTCAACGGCATCCAGATGACAAACGCACTGTACGCCGAGATATCCAAGATGTTAGAAGAATATCACAAGTGGCCAGCGTAAGGGTTCTTCTTTTGCAACTGTAGCCAGTCACCAGCTTGTCTACATTGTCCACCCCTCCTTTCTGGCATTGTAATCCATTATGATTTCTGTTTTTTCATGGTCACCGATTCTCTCATCCCTATGTGGCGTACTCATGAGTGCCTATCTTTGGCAGGTAGGACACTAAGGGCGTGTCACAAACTTAGAGAAATTGATAGGCCTGTTCAGTGTACTCAACAGCTGAGGTGGGAGCTCTGGCTTGTTTTTTTTTTTGTACTGTTCCTACCATCGTCAGCTTCCTCTTGAGGAGCTCCTGTCCCTGTAAAACACGTATTGTATGTGATGTTGTGGCCACGGAGTCCCTGTGTCACTTCCAGGACAACCTGCATCCCTTGGTTCTTCTCAGGGGCTCCATTCATCTGGCTTCCCTGTATACACTTGCAAGTTCCAAGCATTTGATGAAGCAGAATCACAGGCAGCCCAGATCTTGATTCCATATTTTGCAGGTTTAGACGGTATGTACTTCCTGAAGGGGCAGCCCCTAAATGGCATAAGCTACTCATCAACAGTAAAGTTGGGCCCAGGGTTGTTAAACAGGGGAAGGCAGTCCACCCACTTGTCCCACACTGACCTGATTGCAGCTAGCTTGTCTCTCTGCCGGCGAGCTGGTCTGGTGTCTCAGCTATCAAAGCGGATAATCCTGGATATAATGTGGAAGTTTTCCAGAGACGTTGTTGCACGGAAAAGTTATCTGCCGGTTTCTGCCTCCCACATGGATTCCCCATTCGATCTGAAAACACCAGCAAGGATAAGAATCCCAAAGTATGCATGTAAATTAGTTTGTTCCATCTCCTTCCATTTCTCTCCAAAAACTTGCCTTCCCTCCAAATTAGTGCAGTCCAGAATTATTTTCTGGATGGTGTCTGGGATGAACAGTTCAAAATAAGACTTTATGTCCTGCACATGAGTAACCGCCATCAGCGTCGGCCCTGGTCGCATCCTTATCACATTAGCAGCCATTCCTTGGGCAACAAGACCATTCAATTTCACTTTTTTTTTTACATCAGACTCCAAATTGACAGAGACATGATCCTCAAATTTGGAAAATGATTTATCTTCCAAAGTGGAAGACGATCCTTCCACTAGTAGCTGCTCTCTCTGCAAAAATTATTTCCAAGGCCTTCTGAGCAGAAATTATTTTTGCCATACTGATTGATTGTGGTAAGGAGCCACACATGGAAAGCTATTTATTTGTTGTGTCCCTCCCCCAATTTGCACCTGGCTGGGGTAGAGAATGGGAAAAAACAGCATTTTTGACAATGTATCAAAATAATGTATTCAAAAAATGTGTTGTAATAACATTGTGCAGGTTCCCGCAATACATTGTGTAGTTTCACACACTACAAAGGGTAAAGACTGCGAGAAAAACAGGAGACAGGCAGACAGCCAGGGAGACAGACGGGTTATTGGTGCTATGTTTAAACAGCAGGCCCAGTAAGGAGGAAGACAGAGTGAAGGCACACAGCAAACCTTTTTCTTTCATTTTGATTTGTTTTCACCTACACACTTTTATCACCCTCGGGTCCAGTTGACCCGAACACCACGTATTTAATATAAATGTGTAGAGGGGGTGTACAGTGTGCACTCAATGTAAATGTGTTATTTTATGTTCTTCACAGTATATTTTTTTTTAGCAAACATTGAAAATGGGCCAGACAGACTCGAACACCACACACGTGTTAAAAATACAAATACAAATAAAATAGTAATACAAGAGGAAATATATCAAATACACAAGAATGGAGCAATATACAGGGAGTACCAGTACCAGATCAATGTGGAGCTATATACAGGGAGTACCAGTACCAGATCAATGTGGAGCTATATACAGGGAGTACCAGTACCAGATCAATGTGGAGCTATATACAGGGAGTACCAGTACCAGATCAATGTGGAGCTATATACAGGGAGTACCAGTACCAGATCAATGTGGAGCTATATACAGGGAGTACCAGTACCAGATCAATGTGGAGCTATATACAGGGAGTACCAGTACCAGATCAATGTGGAGCTATATACAGGGAGTACCAGTACCAGATCAATGTGGAGCTATATGCAGGGAGTACCAGTACAAGATCAATGTGGAGCTATATACAGGGAGTACCAGTACCAGATCAATGTGGAGCTGTATACAGGGAGTACCAGTACCAGATCAATGTGGAGCTATATACAGGGAGTACCAGTACCAGATCAATGTGGAGCTGTATACAGGGAGTACCAGTACCAGATCAATGTGGAGCTATATACAGGGAGTACCAGTACCAGATCAATGTGGAGCTATATACAGGGAGTACCAGTACCAGATCAATGTGGAGCTATATACAGGGAGTACCAGTACCAGGTCAATGTGGAGCTATATACAGGGAGTACCAATACCAGATCAATGTGGAGCTATATACAGGGAGTACCAGTACCAGATCAATGTGGAGTTATATACAGGGAGTACCAGTACCAGATCAATGTAGAGCTATATACAGGGAGTACCAGTACCAGATCAATGTGGAGCTATATACAGGGAGTACCAGTACCAGATCAATGTGGAGCTATATACAGGGAGTACCAGTACCAGATCAATGTGGAGCTATATACAGGGAGTACCAGTACCAGATCAATGTGCAGAGGAATGAGGTATTTGATGTAGATAAGGTGCATTCGGAAACTATTCAGACCCCTTGTCGTTTCCACATTTTGTTACGTTACAACCTTATTCTAAAATTGATTAAATTGTCCACCCCCCCCACATAAATATACACACAATACCCCATAATGACCAAGCAAAACATGTTAATTTTAGATTTTTGCAAATTTAGAAAGAAACAACAACTGAAACATGACATTTACATAATGTATTTTGTTGAAGCACCTTTTTTCCACCTTTATTTAACCAGGTAGGCCAGTTGAGAACAAGTTCACATTTACAACTGCGACCAGGCCAAGATAATGCAAAGCTGTGCGACAAAAACAACAACACAGAGTTACACATAAACCAACGTACAGTCAATAACACAATATAAAAATATATGAACAGTGTGTGCAAATGTAGATGATTAGGGAGGTAAGGCAATAAATAGGCCACAGAGGCGAAATAATTACAATTTAGCATTAACACTAGAGTGATAGATGTATAGAGATTTAGAGATTTTGGGGTGCAAAAGAGCAAAAAGATAAATAACAATATGGGGATGAGGTAGTTGGGTATGCTATTTACAGATTGGCTGTGTACAGGTACAGTGATCGGTAAGCTGCTCTGACAACCAATGCTTAAAGTTAGAGAGGGAGATATGAGACTCCAGCTTCAGTGATGTTTGCAATTCGTTCCAGTCATTGGCAGCAGAGAACTGGAAGGAAAGGCGGCCAAAGCAGGTGTTGGCTTTGGGGATGACCAGTGAAATATACCAACTGGAGCGCGTGCTACGTGTGGGTGTTGCTATGGTGACCAGTGAGCTGAGATAAGGGGCTTTACCTAGCAAAGACTTATAGATGACCTGGAGCCAGTGGGTTTGGCAACAAATATGTAGCGAGGGCCAGCCAACGAGAGCACACAGGTCGCAGTGGTGGGTAGTATATGGGGCTTTGGTGACAAAACGGATGGCACTGTGATAGACTACATCCAGTTTGCTGAGTAGAGTGTTGGAGGCTATTTTGTAAATGACATCGCCGAAGTCGAGGATTGGTAGGATAGTCAGTTTTACGAGGGCATGTTTGGCAGCATGAGTGAAGGAGGCTTTGTTGCGAAATAGGAAGCCAATTCTAGATTTAATTTTGGATTGGAGATGCTTAATGTGAGTCTAGAAGGAGAGTTTACAGTCTAACCAGACACCTAGGTATTTGTAGTTGTCCACATATTCTAAGTCAGAACCGTCCAGAGTAGTGATGCTAGTCGAGTGGGTGGATGCGGGCAGCAATCGGTTGAAGAGCATGCATTTAGTTTTACTAGCATTTAAAAGCAGGCCATGGAAGGAGTGTTGTATGGCATTGAAGCTCATTTGGAAGTTTGTTAACACAGTGTCCAAAGGAGTGCCAGATGTATACAGAATGGTGTTGCCTGTGTAGAGGTGGATCAGAGAATCACCAGCAAGCAGCAAGAGCAACATCATTGAAATATACAGAGAAAAGAGTCGGCCCGAGAATTGAACCCTGTGGTACCCCCATAGAGACTGCCAGAGGTCCGGACAACAGCCCCTCTGATTTGACACACTGAACTCTATCTGAAAAGTAGTTGGTGAACCAGGCGAGGCAGTCATTTGAGAAACCAAGGCTATTGAGTCTGACGATAAGACTGTGGTGATTGACAGAGTCGAAAGCTCTGGAGCAGGTTTTCATCAATGATCTCTCTGTACTTTGCTCCATTCATCTTTCCCTCGATGCTAACTAGTCGCCCAGTCCCTGCCGCTGAAAAAGATCCTCACAGCATATCTTCACAGCACTTCACAACTCTAGAGCTCTGTCAGAGTGACCACAGGGTACTTGGTCACTTAGCAAGGCCCTTCTCTCTTCGATTACTCAGTTTGGCCGGGTGGCCAGCTCAAGGAAGAGTCTTGGTGGTTCCAATGTTTCAGTACCCTTATGTGCCTTGAAACAATCTTGTCTCTGAGCTCTACAGACAATTCCTTCGACCTCATGGCTTGGTTTTTGCTCTGACATGCACTGTCAACAGTGGGATCTTATATAGATAGATGTGTGCCTTTCCAAATCATGTCCAATCAATTGATTTTATCACAGGTGGACTCCAATCAAGTTGTAGAAACATCTCAAGGATGATCAATAGAAACAGGATGGACCTGAGCTCAATTTCGAGTCTCATAGCAAAGGGTCTGAATGCTTTTGTAAATATATTTTTTATATAATTAATTTTCAAAACATTTCCAAAAAGCTGTTTTCCCTTAATCATTATGGGGTATTGTGTGTCAATTGATGAGGACATTTTTTTATTTAATTGATTTTAGAATAAGGCTGTAACATAACAAAAAGTGGATAGAGGGAAGGGGTCTGAATACTTTCCGAATGCACTCGAGGCTGTAATCACTGCCATTGTGTCCTTCAACAAAGTACCGAGTAAAAGGTTTGAATGCTTATATACTGTAAATGTGATTTGTCAATATGGGGGTATTGTTTGTAGATTGATGAGAAAAATACACAATTGAATCAATTTTATAATAAGGGTGTAACGTAACAAAATGTGGTAAAAGTCAAGGGGTCTGAATACTTTCCGAATGCACTGTACATAGTCTAGTGAGTGTGCGTAGGGTCAGTGCAAGATAGAGTCAGTGCAAATAGTTTGGGTACCATTAATTGCCTATTTAGCAGTCTGGCTATTTAGTAGTCTTGGTGGTAGAAGCTGTCTCGGAGCCTGTTGGTACGATAGCCGATGCTCTGGTACGAGAGCACCCAGACGGTAGCATTGTGAACAGTCTATGTCTTGGGTGGCTAGGAGTCTTTGCCAATGTTTCGGGCCTTCCTCTGACCACTTGATTTAGAGGTCCTGGATGGCAGGGAGCTCAACCCCAGTGATGCACTGTTTCTGCACCACTCTCTGTAGCACTTTGCGGTCAAGGGAGGTGCATTTGTCATACTAAGATGCTCTCAATGGTGCAACTGTAAAACTTTTTGAGGATCCGAGGGCCCATGACAAATCTGTTAAACCTCCTGAAGGGGAAGAGGCACTGCCGTGCCCCCTTCACAACTGTGTGGGTGTGTGTGGACCATGTTAAGTCCTTAGTGATGTAGATGCCAAGGACCTTGAAGCTCTCGAATCCACTCCACAACAGACTCATTGATGTGGATGGGGCGTGCAGTCCGCTCTTTCTCCTGTAGTTCACGATCAGCGCCTTGGTAATACTTACTTTGAGGGAAAGGTTGTTGACCTGGCACCACACTTCTAAGTCTCTGACCTCCTACCTGTAGGCTGACTCTTCGCCGTTGGTGATCGGGCCTACCACAGTTGTGTCGTCAGCAAACTTGATGATGGTGTTGGAGACGTGCGTGGCCATGCAGTGGTGGATAAACGCGGAGTACAGGAACGGATTTAGCACACATGCCTGACCCAACCCGTCAAGGATCTAGTTTCAGAGGGAGGGGTTCAGTTCCAGAGTCCCTATCTTGTTGATGAGCTTGATGGGGACTATGGTGTTGAAAGCTGAGCTGTAGTCTGTGAACAGCATTCTCACATAGTAATTTCCCCTCTTGTCCGGGTGGGAGGGGGCAGTGTGAAGTGCAATTGAGACTGCGTCATCTGTGAAACTGTTGGGGTGGTAAACTAATTGGAGTGGGTCTAGGGTGTCTGGGATGAGGGTGTTGATGTGTGACATGACCAGCCTTTCAAAGCTGATGTGAGTGCTACAGGACAATAGGTTTTTAGGCAGGTTACCTTGGAGCTCTTGGGAGCAGGGACAATTGTGGTTAGCGAATCAAATTGGAGTAATCAAGACAGTGACACTTTCAATACCGCTGCCCGCATCTTGCTGATCTAGGGTTTAATAATTAGTCCAAACCATTGCAAACAAGAGTTTCTATTGGACAAATTCAGATAGGTTTATACCCATTTTGTTCCGTTTGCTTCCGTTTAAGAAATGTTTATCAACAGAATTGGCAGAATGAATTCACCCCTGATCACTCGCACACACAGTTCAATTTCATAGCAGCCACATACAAACAGCATCATAACATTGCTTGTTGTATAATTCCTTCTCGCATCTACGCTCTCTCCTCATCTCACCTTTTTCTTTCCAAGTCAAACCATGCCATAACAATTACACACAGCCTACATCATTGCCAATGTCACTATATTATCTAACGTCATAGTCAACATATCTACTAGAACTAACGCATTAGTAAACCCTCTACAATCATACAGTAGTACAGTGCACAGCAAGCAGTTTGGCAGTAACTGGATAAAATCAAAAGTTTACCTTGACTTGGTGATTCAGGGTTTGATAGCCTTAGCCAGCTAGCTTGTTTGAACTGTTCAACTATTGTCTTTCTCTCTCTTTGAGTCAACTATTCCCCCCCTGTTTTATGCATTGCAGTGCTTTCTGGCTGTAGCGACTGCTTACAGTACTAAATTTATTCTCTGATCCTTTTATTGGGTGGACAACATGTCAGTTCATGTTGCAAGAGCTCTGATAGGTTGGAGGACATCCTCGGGAAGTCAAAATAATTACTGTGTAAGTCTATGGAAGGGGGTGAGAACCATGAGCCTCCGAGGTTTGGCATTGAATTCAATGTACCCAGAGTAGGATGGAAAATTGCTGTCCTCCAGTTACACCATGGTGCTCCCCTACAGAGTGCTGTTGAGGCTACTGTAGACCTTCATTGCAAAACAATGTGTTTTAATCAATTATTTGGTGACGTGAATATAGTTAGTATAGTTTTATCTAAAATTGATAACTGTTTTAATGTTTCACTATTTTTATTTTTATGACATTCATTGAGTAGGATGATATTTCCCTTCGTCTTCCGAGGAGCCTCCACTGAGTAAGACATATAATATTGCAGCTTTGCAAGTATCTAGGAGACTCTCAAACAATGCTCATCAATCTTATTCTCAAGTGTCTGGACATTTGCCAATAGAACGGAGGGGAGCGACATTCAGTTTTCTCTTCGCCTCAATTTTAACCAGGACTCCACCTTGTCTCCCGTGTCTATGCCTGCTGCGTTTTGGTAGCCCATGGAACAAAGGAATGGGGTCTGGTATGAACAGTGGAACAGCTGAGTCGGCTAAGTGGGAGAGCTTCCCCAAATCATATCCCATCATTCCCTCCCTCCCTCCCTCCCCTCCCCATCCCATACCAAACCCTACCGTATCCCCCAACACCATCCCCACCACGACCCTGCCAGCCTCTGGGAAACTCAGAGCGTACACTGTGTTCCACGACGAGCCACAGGAAGGGGCCTGAGAGAGGAAATGAGTCTCAGAGAGCGCTGAAGTTTAATAAAACAATAAATTAATGGGGTGTCCCGGGGACAGAGAGAGTGAATGAAGAGAGAGAAAGTGAATGAAGAGAGAGAGAGAGAGAGAGAGAGAGAGAGAGAGAGAGAGAGACTTTAAAAAGTAGGTGAGAGGAGGTAGAGAAAAAAATAAATGTAACCCATTACTGGGTGTTTCTGTACAGTGATGAATCAGGTGAAGTAAAACCAGCTGCAGTAAGGAGTTCTCTCAAACTATACCTGCAACATGGATCAACTAGCTGATCATTTCAAATCATTATACCCACTCATATCTCCACTAACATCGATCAGTGGGCACCTAGCCTATACAATCAGTGTGTGTGTGTGTGTGTGTGTGTGTGTGTGTGTGTGTGTGTATGTGTGTGTGTGTGTGTCTGTGTGTACTGAGATAGGCCGCGTAGATCCTTTTCTTCCTCCTCTTGACACAATAACTCTCATGCTCTCAATAGAGGGAACAAACATTCCAGACATGCCACATGTTGGGAAGGCTGGCAAATCATTAAACTATGGAAGAGAAACTACAGGATACTGTCTTTTTCTCCTGTGTCTTCTGTAATTACCCTTATACCTTTAATTGATGTTAAACATGGAACAGGTATTAACTTATAAGGTAAAAGGAAAGATCGAAATCTGCAGAGCGTTAAAATTAAGTGGATACATTTTATCCTCGAACGAGACTATGTAATAACTCTATAAATAAAAGGGATAAGCCTCCAGCGGCTCAGACTGCTTTCAGGATTACAATTTACCTTTGTGCCTCGAGCAACCGGGCCCTTCCAGAAAACACATGGAAAAAACCCACAACAAAGAAATTGGGGTCTAGCAAAGACGTTGTAATATATAACAGAATGGTTTACACGGTAATGCAACATTTGAGGTTGAGACTGAGTGAAGAGGTGATTTGGGAACCCTTGTTGGAGAGGGGTATCATCTCTACTGCCTGCGCTCCTCGCAACCCCTCAGGGCCATGGTGGGCTGGGCCCTTTAAGAAGCATGGCCATCTAAGTGCCTGAAGAGTAACGCCAAGCAATCTATTTAGAGGGAGATGATCTGCAGAACAAAGGGAGGATTCAGGGCCTTTGTGACACTGGGAAAGAAATGAGTGGTTATTAGCCCCACGATGGGACTTAACAGACTACTTAAAGTCAGTTTCCTTTGATTGTGACAGTGTAATTGTTCCACAGATACAATCACGTCGAGCAGTTACCTGGGGCAGGGGAAACTGGACTTTCATTAAAGCCCTGGATTAACTCCAGGCTGCTCTTTAATTGTCTGTTGTCTTGTTTTGTGATGTCTGCCTGAGCTCAGCCCCGTTGAGGATCCCTGCCGAGGCAATGTGTGTGTGTGTGTGTGTGTGTGTGTGTGTGTGTGTGTGTGTGTGTGTGTGTGTGTGTGTGTGTGTGTGTGTGTGTGTGTGTGTGTGTGTGTGTGTGTGTGTGTGTGTGTGTGTGTGTGTGTGTGTGTGTGTGTGTGTGTGTGTGTGTGTGTGTGTGTGTGTGTGTGTGTGTGTGTGTGTGTGTGTGTGTGTGTGTGAGCACGCGCGTCCGGTGTGTGTGAGCACGCGCGTCCATGTGAATGCAGGCTAGTGTTTGTATCTTCCTGTACTATCACTTGAAGATCATACTGATAGAGAGAAAGTGTCATAAAGGGGCTATAAACCCTTACTGTATGCCTTATGATGTGTTTATCAGAGCACTTATTTCATGTTACATTGTCAAATGCCAGAGTGACTTAGAAATAGATAGAAATGAGGCGGCTTTGGCACTGTTTTGGCACGAGGTACAGTAGCTCATGTACTTTAGACATTAAAGAATGTATGATTATGTCCATGCAGACATGTGCCAGAACATGGCCACCTGGAACAGTCCTCCACTCTGGTCTTTACTGCAAGGGTTTAATTGGGAGATTATCGCTTCTGTTTGGGACAGGACATAAAATCAGCACCCCATGAAATAGCTTTTAAAGAAATGCTTGACTGCTGTAAAAAAAAATTAAAAAAATATATTTTACTTTATTTTTTTACATTACAAAATGTCTAAATTCTGTACAGACATACGCTTTCGGGGGAATGTTGATTTCAGTAAAAAGTTGTGTACAGATATTAGAGTGCATTTTGTATGACAGCCGAACAGACTAATGATACAACACAGTGTAATACTACAGTTCCAAAAACATAACCAGGTAAAAGAACTAAGAACGTACAATGTATACCGTATCACGCATTGGCGAAAGCCTAAAAGGACAAGGCTGATTTAAAGACGTGTAAAGACCTTGATTAGCTGAATCAGGTGTGTTAGTGCTGGGTTGGGACAAAGACCTACACAGAGATGGCCTCCTGGACCAGGAGCAATAAACACAGCCGGAGCCCTACAATTTATCCAAAAGCTAAACAAATCCATCTCTGAGGCTGTCCTAATATGGACACCGCACTACAGGTTCCTCATGTGGACACCGCACCACAGGCTCCCTGTCTGTATCTCTTACTAACATTTAGTAAATTCCTAAGTACCTAAACAAAATATAACAGAGTGTGAGAAAACCACTCCATTTGATCCCGGCGCTCTGTGTCCCGCTCCTAAATCTCCCCAGAAAGCTGAACTAGTGGCTTAGTGTTTGTTTTTGATTGTGCAGGCTGAGATGACACAGTCTGTTGGGTGCTCTATTGGCCATGTGGTTTGGGTCCATTGACCATGGCCGCCTCTACGAGGGCTCAGTGATTAGATAATAAACTACAGAGGGGAGAGGTCCAACGGGATAGGGCCAGAATACCATGCCTTCTCTTTTTACTGCAGCATCATCCTGTCAGGTTGCTAAAGAGCTTGAGGCCCGATAGAAAACAGAGAGGTGGGCCGCATATGTAGACATGACCCGAAGTGCCGTATATCTTCAGAGAATTAACTGACATCCACCTGGATATGATCTGATTTTGTTTGTGTCTATCGTCCCCGGATATTATTGTATCTTTCTTATTTTATTATATTATACAAATGTGAATGATGTTGTTCCGTTTTTTGGGGGGGTTTTACGTAGGATGTTTACGGGTTTACATTGCCTTTACAGCACTAGGGTAGACTGCAGTTTGAGCGGTCTAGTCTAACTTCAAAAGTAAAACTGCAAACCATTGGTAACTTAACAGATGTTTGATTTTGAAATATATATTCCACAAAAGCTACGAGTTCGAGATTCCGGCCTCATGGCTAACACTCAGTGTGTTGTTTTGGCAGGGAGAAAAACACAGGCATGCAGCTGAGGGCTTACTCCGAGAGCTCGCCGACATTCTTCTCCGTGTTCTTTATTCCTTGGGTCTAAACACGGTGTGAAGTATTTTTCATTCAAGAAAAATGTATCATGATTATTATTGTTTGCGTCATTCATGCTTCCCGTGCTGCATGTAACATTGTCCTCTTCCCCCTTCCCCTTGGTTTTGTGTTCCACGCTCAATTAAAACTATACATCTTTGCTGCCAAATGACAAAAGTACAGTAAGTTATGCATCGATTGCATGTGTGTGTGTGCGAGTGTGCGTGCGCCTGCGCGTGTGTGTGTGTTCGCATGCGTGCATTGCCATGTACATGTGGGTGGGGCATTTTTTTCACCCTCAATCTCAAAAGTAACACAATTCAAAATGTATTGATATGTATGGTCCGGGGGCGAAGGTGCGTGTGCACAAAAATACTCTAAACCTTGCGTGCGAAAGTTTTCCAGCAAAGGTTGGTATTTATAAATGCTTTACTTGTTGGGAAAGTGTGCATATATCCACGTACGCGCAGCATCTAGTGGCTGATCAATTGTATTGCAAGCAAATGTTATTATTTTGAGGGAAAATGGTGTGTTTAATGCACAGGAATTATAATAACGGTAGGCTAATAAAAACATAAGAACTTTGGCCTAATAATAAAACAGATGCATTTGCCGTTGCTAAGGAGATCGCATAGCAGCACGTAGCCTCAAATGTTACTTTTTACATAGGCCTAAATCATAATCATCTTGCAAGACATATCTCTCCTTTTTGACATGGCTGGTGTAATCCCTCCACACAACAAATATTAGGCTACCATTTATCCATTGCTCATTCAATAGCCAAGCATGTTTGAAAGTAAATAGACCGGTAGTCTGTGAAAAATATTTGACAGTATGG
Organism: Oncorhynchus clarkii lewisi; assembly: GCF_045791955.1. Taxonomy (NCBI): domain Eukaryota; kingdom Metazoa; phylum Chordata; class Actinopteri; order Salmoniformes; family Salmonidae; genus Oncorhynchus; species Oncorhynchus clarkii. Next base: position 34,553,840 of record NC_092148.1, read on the forward strand.
ATAGGCTACAGTATGAGATAGGATCGGGACATCATGGCCTATTTCATCTCATAGCCTATCTATCTCCAAGGCAGGAGATAAAAACACAATAGTCTATAGAAAAACAAAATATGTAACAACAATTAGTATTTTTCGTGGAAGTGTGAGCTGTAGCATTTACTTTTAAATCATTCGAATAGGCAATCAACCTTGCAGAAAGCATAGCCAGTGTTAATCACTCACCAATATTTATCACATGCATTTAAAGCATTCTGCCCACACCTCTACAGAAATGTGATCAAATTCGCCATTCACTTTCTTTGAGAAATTGTCATGGCCCAGTTCCAACATCTCCAAATCATACAGCATATGAGTCAGGTTTTTCCAGGCGGGGTTGTAGCGCTCTTTCACAAGCGCACACATTTAGTATGGCTTAGATTTATCAATGAAAACATTCGTAATTTTTACGTGCGACAGTTTGATAAATCCCAATCTTTTGTTGCACACGCAAATTCAAAAATCTCAACGTACGACAGAATTGAGTATGACATTTGCCCACGGTTGATAAATGAGGACCTAGCACTATAAGTAACAGAAACAGAGAGAAGTCAAGCAAAGAGTGTGGGGAAAAGTAGGTAACATGGAGTTAAACTGGGTCCTGGACTTCCTGACAGGCCAACCCCAAGTGGTAATGGTAAGCAACAACACCTCCGCCATGCTGATCCTCAAAACGGGGGCCCCACAGGGGTGCGTGTCCAGCCCCCTCCTGTACTCCCTGTTCACTCATGACTGCGCGGTCATGCACATCTCAACTCAATCATCAGGTTTTCAGATGACAGTGGTAGGCCTGATGACCAACAACGACAAGACAGTCGACAGGGAAGAGGTGAGAGCCCTGGCAGAGTGTTGCCATAACCTCTCCCTCAATGTGAAAAAAAACTATGAGGTTGATCATGGACTACAGCAGACAGTAGAGAAAGCGCGCCCCCATCCACATCGACGGGGCCGCAGTGGAAAGGGTCAAAAGCTTCAAGTTCCTGACAACCTGAAATGGTCCCTTCACACAGACAGTGTGGTGAAGAAAGTGCAACCCTCACAAATTGCAACCCTCACAAACTTCTACAGACGCACCATTGAGAGCATCCTGTCGGGCTGTATCACCCCCTGGTACGGCAATTGCACTGTCCGCAACCGCAGGGCTCTTCAGAGGGTGGTGCATTGAACCCAATGCATCACCGGAGGCACAGTGCCTGCCCTCCAGGGCATCTACAACACCTGGTGTCACGGAAAGACCAATAAGATCATCAAGGACCTCAGCCACCCGAGCCACGACCTGTTAACCACATTACCATCTCGAAGGCAGAGACAGTACAGGTGCATCAAAGCTCAGACCGAGAGACTGATAAACAGCTTCTTTCTCCACGCCATCAGACTGTTAAACAGTCTCCACTAACCGGCCTACACCCAGTACCCTGCCCTGAACATTAGTCCCTGTGTAACGGCTCTCGTCGGGGGAAGGAAGAGTGGACCAAAGAGAAGCATGGAAAGTGTTCATGATATTTATTTTCCAGAAACACTCAAACAAAAATAACAAATCCAAAAAAACGAAAGCGAACAGTTCCGTCAGGCACAGACACTAAACAGAAAATAACACCCCACAAAACCCAAACGGAAAATCACAACTTATATATGATCCCCAATCAGAGACAACGATATCAGCTGCCTCTGATTGGGAACCACACTCGGCAAAACCAACAAAGAAATAGAAATCATAGATATTCCCACCCGAGTCACACCCTGACCTAACCAAACATAGAGAATAAATAAGGATCTCTAATGTCAGGGCGTGACACATGGTTACTAGCCGGCTACCACCCGGTACACATATTAATTGAAATGCATTCCTTATGAAGCTGGTTGAGAGAGTGTGCAAAGCTGTCATCAAGGCAAAGGGTGGCTACTTTGAAGAATCAAAAATATAAAATTTATTTTGATTTGTTTAACAATTGTTTGGTTACTACATGATTCCACAAGTGTTATTTCATAGTTTTGATGTCTTCACTATTATTCTACAACGTAGAAAATAGTAAAAATAAAGAAAAACCCTTGAATGAGTAGGTGTGTCCAAACTTTGACCAGTACTGTATATATATACATACACCGGACTCTGACAATGCTCGTTCTGATATTTCTTCATTTCTTAATTTTAGTTTTTTAGATTATGTGTATATTGTTTTGTATTACTAGGTATTACTGCACTGTTGAAGCTAGAAACACAAGCATTTTTACTGCACCTGCGATAACATCAGAAAATCTGTGTGCGCAACCAAGAAACGTTGATTTGATTTGATTTGAACAGAAACATACTATAGTTACGAGGAAGACAGTTAGATTCACAGGGAAATAACGAGATGCAGTGACACCACAGTTGACACCAATATTGCATCTCAGAGTGGTTTGGAGTGTGTCCAGTTCACTGCTAGTTAGTGTTGTGCATTCCACAGCACAGCCATAAGAGACTACCTCTCTCCCTAGTTACATTTCACTTCCCATTCCAGAGTGCAGCCCAGCAGTGCGGGGCCTTGGGGGGAGCTTGGTTAACGGGACCCCCAAGAGCACGGCCGTAATCTGGATCCTGATGGGCTCTGTCTCTCTGGGAAGATCAGTTCCCCTCTTAATGAGGCCCCGGCCTCTCCACACCACCAGCCTCTCCCCTCTGCATTTCTCACGTCCACCATATCACATTCTCTTCTGACTTGCTGTAAATCTGGCCTGCATTGGCTTGATCGACGTTAATTACTGTTCTCCACGCCACAAAAACGGATCGGACTAAATGTGTGTGTGCGTGAATGCATGTGTACATATGTGGATGTGTGTGCTGGTGGGTATTGGGGTTATGAAAACGAAGATGAACAAATCCAATTCTCACACATAGGCCTATATACATCCACCCTTCCGTCCCCCAGCCACCCCCCGTGGCCACACAGGAGGGGCCTTTCCCCCCTCCCAGGCCAAATTTTATCCTCTCTGTTTATAAGTGCCTGAGCCCCAGAATTTTAAATATCAAGATCGGGTTTCCAGGCAGGTAAGTGCATCCAGACATGTTATCTGTGATATCACCGGAGGTTTAGTCCCTCTCTACTTCTCTCTTCCATCTCTCCCTCTCTCCATCTCCCGTTCTTTTCTGGGTATGTCCCCTTTCCATAGTACTGTACAGTGAAACACAATCCTTTGCATTATATACTTTGTGAAAAGCGGTTTTCTGCAGCATCTTGTCATCGTTTGGGCGAGCGGGGGACTTTTTGAAGTGCTCTCGGGTTCTGGGCTTGGCGCATAAGAGTGACGGCTCTATTGCACAACACCGTATTATTTACCCAGATGGGGTTAATTGCTGAATAAAAGAATGGTTCTTTTCAGTTGACCATTGTGAAGCTTCTCCCACCCCCCCTAACCCTTCTACTCCCCCACACTATGAATAAGGAGGATAGGGGAGCCCAATGATGAATATCAAACCCTCCAACCAGAAAGAGCGACTCGTTCACAGTGGAAATGCTTGAACTTAGTCCAGGAAGGAGACGCATTCACTCGTAGCTGTTCTCTGAGCGGGAAAACAAGAACACTCAAGGAGAAGGGAAAAAACAGGAATAGGCTAATCGCCGAGTCTACCACATCAATGCTGTGCTTTTTGTCAACAGAGAGATGAAGAGAGGCTAGCGTTCAATTCATTAGTATTTCTATTCCTCTTTTTTTTACACAACAGCAATGCAAAGGCTCTGGTGTATTTACATTTGGTAATCACAAGGACGGGTTTTGTATAAATAACCAGGTGCAAAGCAAGGGCACATGGGGAGTTATAGGATTGAGAGAGAGAGAGACGGAGAGAGAGAGAGAGAGAGAGAGAGAGAGAGAGAGAGAGAGAGAGAGACCGTAAACAGCTCCCACACTTTGCAGTGTCTGGACGAGGATGGCGGGTTAGACAGGGCTTGACAAGCCCCAGAACAGTAGCCTTCCCAAATCCCCATTAGCAGGAGGCTGACAATATTTTTACTTTGAAGAGAGGAAAGTAAACAATCCATTTCAGAAGATAAGGTGGAGGTGAAGGACTGTGCATGGGGGGCGCTGGGAAATATACTCAGCGGTCTTTGAGGCTCTGTGAACTCACCCATATCCACATAGAAACAAAGCCAGCACTCTATAAACTCCATTCGATGATACAGAAGATAGTCCTGGTGGATGTCCAAAACAGAGAGCCGGGGATGTCCCTATACAGAGAGCCAGGACACAGTGTGACAAAAACATCTGCAGTCTGAATAAATCCCATTTAAGTAAGGAAAAACTGTGTATTTGTACAGAACTACATTAGCTGATACATTTTTCTTAAAATGTCTGATACATTCTTCTCTCATTCTTATGCGTGCTGCATGGGGGAGGTGAGGAACTTTACAAAAGCCCACTCCCTCATAGTCGTCTTACCACACACACCACACACACACACACACACACCCATACATGCACGCACACACACCTGAACAACACAAAGCCTTCAAGTGAAGGACAGGGTTCCCAGCAACAAATCTATCCCTCATAAAAGCCTCCTCCTTCCCTGACCCCTATCAGAACATTGTGTCCCATCTCACCACAGCTCTCCAAACAGGCTTGCATTGATTAACTCAGGGGGGTTCTCTGCCACCCACCTATTAATTATATGGCCTTCATTAACACTGGCCTGATGAATGGCTTCTGCTGGAAAGCCGAGTTAAGAGGTGTTAACACAGCACCTGCCTGCACTCATGTGGCAACTTATTAACCAACAATGACCTTCCACACCGTAAAGCCACTTGCTGTCTATTTGCTGTCTAATAAACAGGCCCCCATGTCTCTCTCCCCTCCCTTGTCCCCTTAATTAAGCCTCTCTGACTTTATTGTGCTTTAAAGCTAAAAAATGACCCATAAACATTGAACACCTGGAATCAACTAAAATACTGATCGGGGCACACACACCCCCAGAAAGTGAAGTACTCTAGGTGGTTAATGGGCTAATGAACAACCTCTCTACGCTGTAGTTTAATAAGGGGAGAGACCCAGGTATGAGGAGCCATAAGGGTCAGCTTTTCTCTGTTGACATTGTAATGGTACCAGCCAAACACCTCTTAGGCTCTTCAAGACCAATCTGTCGTAATAGTAGGGAAATTCCCACCGTCCCCTCAATGTTTTTTGGAACTCAGGGATGGTTGGACTAGAGTATTGTTAGACATAGGATTAACCAGTTTTATGATTAAGCATCTTTCGGAGCACATTGACTAAAGGCAGTAAGTGATCTTAACCCCAGCCTTTTCTGTTAAGGGCGCAGCATACCTACCTGTGCAAGAAATTCATCTTTAAAACAATAACCAATCTGTGATCACTTTATATACTGTACGTTTCTATTGAAACCAGTGGGTTAGGAAACAGTGAGCTGTAGGACCATAGTTAATTTCTCCCATTGTCAGAATGAGTGGTTTGGGCCAATTGCACAAGTTAGGAGTCAGTGTGATATGTGACTGGATTGGTCTGTTGGTTGCCAAGATGGCATGCTCTCAACAGAGAGAGGCAGTAGGTCTGAGGGGTCCCTAATGATTTGGAGCAGGCTCCCTGAGTGAACAAGGAAAAAAACAGTAGAGCGAGATGGTAATGGCTCGTAATGTGAGGACGTATTTATTTCATCCATTGGCCCAAGTAATTGGCCGTCTTTCAGTGTGGCCGGGGTTAAAACGCTGAGTGATGGATGGGAGTTTTGACAGAGGTTAGCCGGCTTCCGCTTTCACTGCAATTCTTCTCTGTGAGAGAAAGCTCCTGTCACTGCTTTAGTAGACTGATCCACTATGAGACCCCCATTCCGAACCCTCCGAGCCACTTTGAGTCAAATCAGTAAGTGAGTATTAAAACCTGAATTGAGAAAAAACAAGAGAGCTATTAGCAAGGAGTACAATTCACATACTTCACTGTGTCTGGGGCATTATTCTTTGAATTTGAGGTTAACATGTCAAATAGAAATTCCTCTATGAAATACGACTGCATTATTAGAGACTTGAAATTACTCATGGGGCAGGAGAGTATTAATGTCCATGTCAAACCATTTAGCAACTAATCTTAATGAATATCACTGTTGAAGAGGAATAAATCAAGGAAAACGTAAACTGAACCAATTACGAAAAACTATTTCTATGCTGGTAGGTTACAGAAACAACAACATTTAGAGTAAGGTTTCCTTTTCAATCTATTAAAATGTTGAGATATGATCCTATACAAAATATTTTCAATTGAACATTTAATTGACTCTTAGCTGTGCCAAAGCAGCGCAGAGCAAGAGTAAAATGACTAATTTAATATGGCAAGTAAAGTCAACAGAATGACTTTAGAGATTGGAGTGAGTTTCCCCTGGCTCACAATCCCTCAGGTGGATGGGGGGATGCATTGTACAGGGAATGTAGGGAGCCATAAAAAAAATAATGTGGTCCAGCAAGCCAACAGTGTGCGCGCGTGTGTGTGTGTGTGTGTGTGTGTGTGTGTGTGTGTGTGTGTGTGTGTGTGTGTGTGTGTGTGTGTGTGTGTGTGTGTGTGCGTGCGTGCGTGTGTATGCTTGTGTATGTGTGTGTGCGTGCATTAGTTAGCTAGTTTGTGAAAAGCAGGTAACCTTGAAGTCCAACCCCTTCCCCTGTGTCCCCCTATTCTTCGGCCTTGGCACAGCCAGTTCCCTGGCAGGTGGACCTAACCATCACAGTGGAAGGGGTGGGGCGGGCACTTAAATTATGGCTTGGGCAAAGCGCTCTTTCACAGCTCCCTGGCCACCTAACCCTTCCAGCTAAATAAATGCAATTTTATGCACTTACATAAATCTAATCAAACAAGGCCTTCTCTCTTATTATTTCATCTGATTCACCAGCGCTCCTTTATGCCATGCATTGTGACCAATGCCAGGACAGCTGGAAAATCAGGAACTGGAACCAAAGACAATCCCTGGACTTTTAAAAATAGAGTCAGATACAGTATACTTTGCTGAGAGCATGCTTCTATGAGTGTTAAGTGTTACTATCTTTATGTAGGTTTATTTAAAGTTAAAGTAAAGCATAGCTTGTCTAAGTAAAGCATAGGTTAGTATAATATTGGGTTGCACCCCCTTTTGTCATCAGTTTTATTGTATTACTTTTGATTTAGTTTATTGAGTAAATATTTTCCTAACATTATGTTCTTAAAACTGCAATGTTGGTTAATGGCTAGTAAGTAAGCATTTCACGGTACGGTCTACACCTGTTGTATTCAGGACAAATCAAATTTGATTTGATTTAATTTTGGACAGCCTAAATTTGTCAGGGCATTCCTAACGTTTTGTAAACTTTAGTCTTAAGCAGCTAAATACTTAACAAAATGGGGGAAAGGATACCAATAAGTGATAGTCTTGATTTTACTTCGCTAGACTAAAAAATATAACCAATCTTAAACTGAAAAAAATTATGTTTTACTAGTTAGTGTTATTACTAAGTGTCTGTTTTTGTCTCTCTTTGTTCTCGTAAGCTGCCATGTCAGCCACAGCTGAACCCGAGAGCAATGCACTGGCTCAGTGCTAAGCGTGGGCCACAGGCATATTAGACGGGACAGGCAATAGTGTTGATTACTCATTGGCCATTAGATTGCTTTCACTGCAGTGGCTAAGCCTCCTGCATCATGAGCTCACTTGGCTGAGCGCAAGATTAGAGAGGGTGCTTCACCCGCCCGCCTTCTACACTCCCCCCCCCCCCCAATAAAGTTCATCTGGCTCGCCTCAGGTCAGCGCAACAGCGCAACAGCAAGAAAGGTTGACTCGCTGTGTAGTCCTTATTACCTCATTTCCTGTGACCAGGATTTTACCCCCTTTCTTTTCTGGTGCAGGGACATGTTTTATGATGGTTATGCATACTTAATGGTCCCTGCGACTTAATTGTTTTCAGGGTCAATTTAGATTGACAAATTCTGTTTATGATTTTAGAAAGCACCCCCCCCCTCCTCCCTCCCCCTCCCCTCACCACTGCTATCCCACTGCTGGCTTCTTAATGATCGGTTGGATTTAGCGGAAAACCAATACAGATTTACGTCCTTACATTAAAAAAGCAACAGCCCCAAACTCACCATCACGTCAACATCACTTCATAGTTAAACAGTGTGGTTCAAAAAGCATACCAGTTCACTCCCAGTCATCTGGTGGAGCTGAAACACTGAGCTGAACACTAGAGCCAGCCTTTCGGGAGGATTCAGGCTAATATCAAGAGTTATAGTCTGGGTTCTCCACTTCCTAATAACCTAGGACTTGAAAGGTGGACAGAGAATAGCATACATAGCGCTGCAGCTTAAAGCTCATTAACCTCTCTCTCAGGCACCTTGCTGAGTTGAAAAGGCTTGGCTGCCTCTCGTAGACACATTCACTGGCAGATAATCAGGTCAACAGCAGAATTAACCAATCTTTTAGATTTGGTCACTGATGCTTGCAGGTTGTAAAAATACTTGCTTTTGAGTGTCATTGTGACTTACGGTGATATAGTAGCCGTCTTGTCATTTGGAACAATGAGGGATATTTCGAGAAAGTTAAGGACAAGGGCAAACATCAGAGGGTTTAGTGGCATGATGGCAAGGGAGACATCATGCTATGTAAATCTTACAGGGAACACTATCAATCACTGGCGATGATGTGAAGGCCTGTCACAGATATAAAAGCCAAGATGTAGCCAGTGTAGTAAGGGGGGAAAAAATCATCATTTTTTTCCTATATCTTTTCTGGGTATTTTTTATTGCTAAAACTTGCATTATTATACAGTTTTGTCGGGGCGACCACCCACATATCATAATATTATACATACCGGTAACACAGTAGAATACTATATGTATATATATTTTAAACGGTTGTCACGGCCGTGAGCGTACATTTTCCTTTTTATTTAAAATGTCGCCAACAACACAACAAACGAACGAAGCAAGCAACAACCATGACGCTTACAGGGCTATAGTGCCACTAACAAAAGTCAACTTCCCACACCGAAAGGAGGGTAAAAAGGGCTACCTAAGTATGATTCCCAATCAGAGACAACGATAGACAGCTGTCCCTGATTGAGAACCATACCCGGCCAAAACATAGAAATAAAGAAACATAGAAAACAAAACATAGAATACCCACCCCACATCACACACATCACACCCAACCAAATAGAGAAATAAAACAGCTCTCTGAGGTCAGCGCGTGACAACGGTTTTAATGAGTTTACAGTTCATATAAGGAAATCAGACAATTGAAATACGTTAATTAGGCCCTAATCTATGGATTTCACATGACTGGGAATACACATATGCATCTGTTGGTCACAGATACCAGAAAAAATAGGTAGGGACGTGGATCGGAAAACCAGTCAGTATCTGGTGTGACCACCATTTGCCTCATGAACAGGACACATCTCCTTCACATAGAGTTGATCGGGCTGTTGATTGTGGCCTGTGGAATGTTGTCCCACTCCTCTTCAATGGCTTGGCGAAGTTGCTGGATATTGGCGGGAACTGGAATACGCTGTTGTACATGTTGATCCAGAGGATCCCAAAAATGCTCAATGGGTGACATGTTTGGTGGGTATGCAGGCCATGGAAGAACTAGGACATCTTCAGCTTCCAGGAATTGTGTACAGATTCTTGCTACATGGGGCCGTGCATTATCATGCTGAAACATGAGGTGATGGCGGTGGATGAATGGCACAACAATTGGCCTCAGGAACTCTTCACAGTATCTCTGTGCATTCAAATTGTCATATGCCTGCCCATACCATAACCCCACCGCCACCATGGGGCACTCTGTTTACAATGTTGACATCAGCAAACCGCTTGCCCACACAACGCCATACATGTGGTCTGCAGTTGTGAGGCTGGTTGGACGTACGGCCAAATTCTGTAAAACGATGTTGGAGGCAGTTTATGGTAGAGAAATTAACATTCCATTCTCTGGCAACAGCTCTGGTGGACATTCCTACAGTCAGCATGCCATTTGCACGCTCCCTTTAAAACTTGAGACATCTCTGGCATTGTGTCATGTGACAAATCTGCACATTTTAGAGTGGCCTTTTATTTTTCCCAGCACAAGGTGCACCTGTATAATGATCATACTGTTTAATCAGCTTCTTGATATGCCACACCTGTCAGGGGGATGGATTATCTTGGCAAAGGAGAAATGCTCACTAACAGGGATGTATACAAATTTGTGCACAACATTTTTGAGAAATTAGCCTTTTTTGTGTATGGAACATTTCTGGGATCTTTTATTTCAGCTCATGAAACACGGGACCAACACGTTTATATTTTTGTTCATACATTATACTTATCCCATCAAACAAACTATTTTGTAACAAATTCATTCCAGTATTTGTTGCATAATAATTCTGGCTTTATATAATTTGCTACACAAACAGCTAAACATCTTAATATGACTGAATCAAAATGCCTTGCTATACAGAGGTTTCCATTCAAAAGCATCGGGAAAGGGACTTATGATTGTATGCACATGCACATTTACGCAGGTTTATTTGTGTGCTGAGCGTGCTGGACCGCCCCTGACCCACATGGTCATAGCAGGTTGTCCTAACAGGGAAGAACATAAATCTCTCCCATGTAGCAGGGCGCTAAAGGCCGCCGTTAAACTGCTCAAACACTGACTGGTGTGTGTTTGTCAGAGGAATTTTTACAGGAGTTTGTTTTTGAGAATCGTCAACCTACCTTCCTTCTCTTGCCCATCCTAAACACACAAAGCTCAATTTACTAACACACGTGTCACCTGACAGAAATGTATTGTTATTTTTGTCTGAGGTATTTTCCAGACATTTCGAGATCATTTTCGAATAGATTGAAGGTAATAAAGTAATGTGTGTAAAATGACCTCAATTCTAGACATTCTTTAGGCTTTTAGGTTGATATATCTATCTATCAGCTAACATTCGTTAATACCCATATCATGGGGATCAACTCAGAGAGGAGAATATTCAACTCTCAACCCCCCACCTCCTGCTGTTTCACCCCTGCAGTCATGCGGCCTGGGGGGCACCAGTGGGAGTGTTCTATGCAGAGGGGGTGGGGCATGACTGAGAGCTGGTGGGGCAGGAGGGGGGCAGTGGCAAGCCCAAGGGGTGATTGCTGCTGAACTGTGGGAATGTGGGATATGCTCCCTGACATCTCTGTGTGGATTACGGCTCACGAGCCGTCGCTCCCAATCGGCCGGGCTCTACATCACCCTCCACCCAGGCCATCAGGGAGCAGTAGGCCTGGGCCCGGCCTGGGTTCCTTAGCCCCTCAGCTCAAACCCTGAGCCCCCTACAAGACTGGAGCAAGGGGAGGGGAGGGTGGTCAGATGGGTGGGTGAGGCAGGTTCTGTAACAACACGGGGTATCTGAGTGCGCTGCACAGAGGAGTGGTAGGAGAAGAGGGGAGAGGGGGGCTATAGACAGAATTTGAGCCAAGAAAATCTGTCTTGCTCCGATTTACCTCCCATGAATCCTTCCAAGGAGCTAATGCATAAGAAAACTGAGGGAAATCAAATAAATAGAAAGACCTTAAGATGGAATTTGGCCATTTGGGGTGATGTCATTTGTTTTGTGAGCAATATAGTGTATGGTGGACATGCTTCTCTGGCTTTGCAGGGGAATAGGGAGACGGACATGCTATATAAATTATAAATGTAATGTTCCACATTAATTCATCATACACACACACACACACACAAGGCACAGTCAGTCTAAGCTATCATGGTTATAGTTGTTTGTTTGAGAGAAGGCATGTACACTTATTTAAAAGGAGTGTTCTGCTGAACTGACTTGACCTTGGATGAGTTACAGTACAGTACAGCGCAGTAGACATGGCCTCAGCAATGATATCAGGTGAAAAGTGTCCACTGCTGTGGTGGTGTGGGTTAGTCATGGCCATTACAGCTAATGCTCGTCATCCACTAAGTCTCATGAAAAAGCATATAATCACAGACCAGTCTCAGGACAGGCAGGGCTGTGAAACTGTGACTCGCTCCAGCTCTGTTCTGTCTGTCTCACAATCCCGGTGCATGGAAGGAGGGGGAAGGAAAGGAAACACAGAGAAACCCGAAGTAAAGAAAAAGGACAGAGTGACAGCAACAAGAAAGCGCTTGAGAAAGAAAAGGGTAATAAATGGAAATGCTCAAATTTGGCTCACAGGCTGTGACCCTCTGATCCAGCAAGTAAAGAGAAAAAGGTACAGAGAGAGAGAGAAAGAAAAGAAAAGAAAGAAAGAAAGAAAGAAAGAAAGAAAGAAAGAAAGAAAGAAAGAAAGAAAGAAAGAAAGAAAGAAAGAAAGAAAGAAAGAAAGAAAGAAAGAAAGAAAGAAAGAAAGAAAGAAAGAAAGAAAGAAAGAAAGAAAGAAAGAAAGAAAGAAAGAAAGAAAGAAAGAAAGAAAGAAAGAAAGAAAGAAAGAAAGAAAGAAAGAAAGAAAAGGTTGTCTGAGTGCTGTGGTTCCTCAATCAGGCACTCACCCGGCGAGTTCATTCCTTGCATTCCAGCGAGAGGCAGGCGCAAGTCTCACCACTGGGTCATTTGGCTTGATTGACATTATTTGCTACCATTAGCCAATACTATGTGGTTGCCCTCTGACCCCCTGCGAGCGCGTTGTTTGAAACAACTTTAAACAGTTTGTTTTAATCTTCATGGGAAAAAAGCCCCTGGATCCTGCCAGGGCCCCCTTAGATCAATCACCAATTAGAGGGGAGATAATGGAACCCCTATCTTCAATGATTCAACTCTATTCTTTATCTCTTTTTCTCTTTCGTTCAGTCTCTCTCTCTTTCTACCACAAACTCCTTTGCTCTTACAGGCACTCTATCTTGCTCTCTTACAAGCTCTCTCCCTCTCTCTTTACCTCTCTCTCTCTCTCTCTGTCTCTCTGGTCGTTTCTACACTATGTGAAACTTCTGCTATCAGAATAGAAAGATTGCATTGAAAAGACAGGCAAAGATCCACTTTCTGGTCTGACTATGTTCAGATCTGGCTGACCACTTCAGGAGGTGATCAGGGATGCATTGTGTGTGGCTGTACAAGTCTTCCCGAAAACGTGCATTTTGGGACCGAGAGGCACCTTTTCCTGATGTTGCAGGAATTACATTCCTAGTGTGTGAGGAATTTGTTTGCTGGCCTCTAAATGCTAGCCAGCTAGCTAATATTTAGATCATTTATTCTTTGTTTGGCTAGAGTTATACTAACCGTTTGCAATCCCTTTAGTGTTGCTTGCTAGCTTGCTGGCTAGTTAGCAGGCTAGTTAGCTACAGTAGTTAGCTACTGCCATCAGTTAGTGTTGTGTTATTATCATATTTGACCTATTCCACTGTTTGTAGAATGCACACTGGCATTTGAATATAGCGTGGGAAAAGGGAATCCAGACACACTGTGGACACGGTAGACACATTTAAATGTAGGTGTAGATCGAAACTCCATGATCAGAACTCAGAATACTAAAGCTGCATGAACTGTCAAGTCTAGACAAGGCCTCCTCTCTCTCGCTCTCTCTCTCTCTCTTCCCCTTCTACGTTTACTGCTCCCTCTCCCTCTATCACCACCGACAAAATAATGACCGTGAAGGAAGTTAAAAGATGTAGGAAGTTAAAAGATGTACGTGTGCGGTTTGACATAACAAAAGCGAAACTCCTCTTTTCTGTTTGAACGACAGACAGAAACCTGTGAGCCAAGTGCTCCCCTTGCCTCATCATACTGATGTAAGTGTGAATGAACGAGCCACAGTGGGTTTCAAATCTGAGTTAAAGCATTAAAAAAAAAACACAATGAATGTTTCGATTGACAATTCAATCCTACAGTTGAAAGAAAGTCTACCATATACCATACATGGCCTTTGGTTGTGTTGAAACATGTATAATTCAATAGAAGAGGTAAGGAAGGTACTGGTGTTTAAAACAAAAGCAAGGAAAACAACCATAAACCGTAAGACAGTTAAAAATGCATCTAAACTAATTATTCTCTATTGGTGTTTTGCCAAATAAATAAAGTTGTAAAAACCCAGCTTCGATTATATATGAATGGCTACTTTTTAAGTGTAAAACGTATAACGACTCAAGGTATTCCCTCACCGCTGAAACAAAATAGTAATGTAGGCCTATTTGACCTTTACATTACAGGAACATGGTCACAGCCCGGTGCGCGAGCGCGCGCGTGCGTGTGTGTGTGGAAATGAAGAACACCTGAGATAAATAAAGTTTGCAACAGGCTGAACTATGACCCTCCCACATTGAGCAGCTGGTGTGAAACAAGGGTTAACAACAGTACCCCCCCACCCCACCCCACACACACACCCCAGTTCCCCCACAAAAACCCTAGTCTTCACGCCCAAAAAGAGGGCTGTGGCCTTACATGAGGTGAAGAGAACAGAATGAGGAAGGGAAACAATGTTTCATTGACACACATTACAGGGCTACCAAGGCGAGTTGATTGGATGTGACATCTTACAATAAGCAAAGTGCTTGAGCTCGGGTATAGTCATGTGACTTGATATGTCATTTTGCTCTTGTCCATCAGCGTAGTGTGTCATTATTTTTCCTTCACCAAACCTCTAAGGCAACAGACAGGTAACTGCCAAAATAAAGGAAACACCAACATAAAGTGTCTTAATAGGGTGTTGGACCACAACGAGCCTCCAGATCAGCTTCAATGGTTTACATTGTTTTCATGCTCATCAAACCATTGTGACCATTCGTGCCCTGTGGATGGGGGCATTGCCATTCTATCGGGGCATAGCCATGGTAGCCAAAACAATGTCCAAAATTAATTGCCTGTCCACCATTTTATGCAGTACATGACTCTAAGCATGATGGGATGTTAAATGGTTAATTAACTAAGAAACCACAACTATGTGGATGCAACTGCTTTCAATATACAATGCACAAAAATATAAACGCAACATGTAGTGTTGGTCCCATGGTTCATGAGCTGAAATAGAAGATCCCAGAAATACACACAAAGAGCGTATTTCTCTCAAAATCTGTGCACACATTTGTTTACATCCCTGTTAGTGAGCATTTCTCCTTTGCCAAGATAATCCATCCACCTGACAGTTGTGGTATATGAAGAAGCACAGGTGCACCTTGTGCTGAGAACAATAAAAGGCCACTAAAATGTGCAGTTTTGTCATATAGCATAATGCCACAGATGTCTCAAGTTGAGGGAGCGTGCAATTGGCATGCTGACTGCAGGAATGTCCACCAGAGCTGTTGATCGATAATTTAATGTTCATTTCTCTACCATAAGCCGCCTCCAACGTCATTTTAGAGAATTAGGCAGTACGTCCAACCGCCCTTACAACCGCAGACCAAGTGTAACCACACCAGCCCAGGACCTCCACATCTGGCTTCTTCACCTGCGGGATTGTCTGAGTCCAGCCACAGGGACAGCTGATGAAACTGTAGGTTTGCACAACCAAAGAATTTCTGCACAAACTGTCAGAAACCATCTCAGGGAAGCTCATCTGCATGCTCGTTGTCCTCAAAAGTGTCTTGAGGTTTGGTGTCTAACCAACTTCAGTGGGCGAGCGGTTTGCTGACGTCAACATTGTGAACAGTGCGCCCCCTGGTGGCGGTGGGGTTATGGTATGGGCAGGCACAAGCTATGGACAACAAACACAATTGCAATTTATCAATGGCAATATGAATGCACAGAGATACCATGGTGAGATCCTGAGGCCAATTGTCGTGGTATTCATCCGCCACCATCACCTCATGTTTCAGCATGATCATGCACGGGCCCCATGTCGCAAGGATCTGTACACAAATCCTGGAAGCTGAAAATGTCCCAGTTCTTCCATGGCCTGCATACTCACCAGACATGTCACCCATTGAGCATGTTTGGGATCCTCTGGATCGACGTGTACGACAGCGTGTTCCAGTTCCCGCCAATGTCCACCTAATTCGCAAAGCCATTGAAGGGGAGTGGGACAACATTCCACAGGCAACAATCAACAGCCTAATCAACTCTTTGCGAAGGAGATGTGTCGTGCTGCATGAGGCAAACGGTGATCACACCAGATACTGACTGGTTTTCTGATCCACGTCCCTACCTATTTTTATGACACCTGTGACCAACAGATGCATATCTGTATTCCCAGTCATGTGAAATCCATAGAATAGGGCCTAATTAATGTATTTCAATCGTCTGATTGTCTTATATGAACTGTAACTCAGTAAAGTATTTTAAATTGTTATATGTTGTGTTTACATTTTGTTCAGTGTACTTCCGTATTCCTCATCTGCTAGTGATGAGCGAAGGAATGTTTTTTGAGGTCGGTTCGGTTTCGGTTGGATTATTAAAAATAATCCCGGTTTTCGTTTTCAATAATTTTTTTAAACATTCAATATTTCAGTTTTGTATGTTACTTATTATTTTTCATTCCTTAAAGTCATCATCTCATCTCCAGTCAGGCAGTAGCAGCCAAACAGACAGACAGCGTTATCTCCATGATCCCTATACTGTACTGTCTTTAGTCATTCTACTTAGCTAGGCTAGCTTTCTGACTAAATCATTTTACTTCAAAGTAGAGAAGGCATACTTTCACGCACTGACTATCCCTCTCTCTCATTGTTGTGTTGTGTATAATCCTCTGTCATTCGATATATGCTGTCTGTGTGTACCTAACCTAACGGAGCAGGCGTAAAACGTGTATCTGGAACCAAGATGGAAAAAACAGATAGAATTTGTTTTGTTGTTTGTTACGTATTGCTTGCCTTAAACTTACCTCCGTTTGTTCTGTCTTCAGTTACTCACCCGGATAATTTACCCCATTCCCGCCTGGTCGGAGGAGAATTCCGCTTCCCCATTGGATCCACCTATTTACTCCCATCAACTCACCACCGCTACCCGCTACGCCACCTGGATATATCTACCCATTCACATTCACTTGTAAATAAATACTCACCTTCTTCCTACTCTCCTTGTCCTGGTCTGCTTCTGGGTTCGATTTTGAAGAAACGTGACAGAACGATCTGGCCAAGAATGAACCCAGCGGACCTGGATTCCGTTTGCCATGCCATTACCCAGCAGGGGAAGACATTGGGACAACACAAGACGGCGCTACAGGAGATAGCGGTTGCAATCCAGAACTTATCTGCTAGCTTGACACAAATCCAGGATCAGCTCAGTTTGCTGGCGATTCATTCACCACCTGTTTCACCCATCTCACCTGCCGTGTCTGATGCGGTTTCCTTCCGTGAACCCAAGGTACCGACGCCTGATAAATATGAAGGGGATTTGGGAAGATGCCGTTAGTTTCTTATGCAGTGTGGGTTAGTGTTTGATCTGCAGCCCCATTCTTACGCCACTGACAAGGCTAGGATAGCCTTTGTTATTGAACTGCTGCGTGGAAGAGCTCTGGAATGGGCTTCAGCCGTTTGGGAACGACAGGGGACCTGCATGGCTTCATACCAGGAATTCACGGGAGAGATGAGAAGGCTTTTTGACCATCCAGTCCGAGGTAAGGACGCAGCTAAACGTTTGTTCACTCTTCGCCAAGGAGCTCGCAGTGTGGCAGACTTTATGATCGAGTTCAGGACATTGTCTGTGGAGAGTGGTTGGAATGAGGAGTCACTACAAGCGGCTTTTTACCAGGGGTTGTCGGAGCAACTCAAGGACGAGCTGATATCCTATCCAGAGCCTAGTGACCTAGACAGCTTGGTCACTTTATCTATTCGGGTAGATAATAGAGTCCGAGAGAGAAGGAGGGAGAAGCAGTGGGGCCCATCCAATCAATCAGCAACTCGGTTACCATTCGGTTCAGGAAGTGAACCAGAACGTATTGATCGTTATTCCCCACACGGGATTAGTGGAGGGGTCTTGCCACCAGATCCTGAACCAATGCAAGTGGGGCGACACGGGCTAACTAAGGAGGAGCGCCAACGTAGACGTGAGACCAACAGCTGTCTCTACTGTGGTAGCTCAGGACATTACATCTCCGCTTGTCCACAGCGCTCGTTAAACTGCCCGGCTCGCTAGTTTTGGGAGGAATTTTAGCGAGCCAGATTCAACCTCTCAAGAATCCTGTCAGACCCCGTTTTCCTGCGACCCTTATGAATAAGGATCAGAGCTTAGAGATGAACGCTTTTATCGATTCAGGTGCCGATGGCAGCTTTATTGATGCCGACTTGGTGGAACAGCTGGGGCTTTCCAAGGAGCAATTGCCGGAAGCCATTGAAGCAACCACTCTGAACGGCAGTAGTCTGGCACGGATCACTATGAGGACTGAACCGGTTAAGATGTTGTTGTCAGGGAATCATTCAGAGTTTATCTCCTTCTTCATTCTGTCCTCGCCCCATGTTCCTCTGGTTCTTGGTTACCCCTGGCTGAAGGAACACAATCCCTCGTTTGATTGGGTGACGGGTAAGGTAACTAGTTGGAGCATTGATTGTCATGCTAACTGTCTTAGGACTGCCTGTTCTCCTGCCGTTTCCAGTCAGGTCAGTGACTCTGCTCCTCCTGATTTGTCCCTGGTTCCAGAAACATATCACGAGTTGGGTGAAGTATTCAGTAAACAGAAGGCTCAGTCCCTTCCTCCCCACCGACCTTATGACTGTGCGATTAATCTGTTTCCTGGAGCCGCCTTTCCCAAGGGACGGTTATACAGTATCTCTCGACCTGAACGTGAGGCCTTGGAGACCTACATCAAGGAGTCTCTAGCTGCAAGTCTCATTCGGCCCTCGTCATCACCTCTGGGAGCAGGATTTTTTTTTGTGAGCAAGAAGGATGGCTCTCTTCGACCGTGTATTGATTATCGGGGTTTGAATGATATTACGGTCAAGAACAAGTATCCCCTGCCCTTGATGAGCTCGGCTTTCGATTCTTTACAGGGTGCTACGGTTTTTACGAAGCTTGATTTACGTAATGCTTATCATTTGGTTCGGATCAAAGAGGGGGACGAGTGGTTGACTGGGTTCAATACTCCGATGGGACATTTCGAGTACCAGGTGATGCCGTTTGGACTGACCAACGCTCCTGCTGTGTTCCAAAGTATGGTGAATGACGTTCTGAGAGATATGATTGGTATTTTTGTGTTCGTTTACCTGGATGATATCCTCATCTTCTCGAAGGAGCTTTCTAGCCACGTTCAGCATGTCAAGCAGGTCCTGCAGCGGTTATTGGAGAACCGTCTGTTCGTGAAGGCTGAGAAGTGCGATTTTCACGCCCACACGACGTCCTTCCTCGGGTACATCATCTCCAGGGGAGAGATCAAGATGGACCAAGAGAAGGTTCGGGCGGTTCGGGATTGGGTCCAGCCCGGTACGAGATTGCAGCTCCAGAGATTCCTGGGGTTTGCAAATTTTTATCGGAGGTTTATCCGTGATTACAGCCGGGTGGCCGCCCCTTTAACTGTACTGACGTCTTGCACCAGAAAGTTATGTTGGTCTCCTGAGGCAGACCGAGCATTTCTAGATTTGAAGAGCCGATTCACCAACGCCCCGATTCTCTCTCAACCTGACACTTCCCGTCAGTTCGTTGTGGAGGTGGATGCGTCTGATGTGGGGGTGGGCGCCATCCTGTCCCAGCGTAGCTCCACTGACGGTAAACTCCATCCCTGCGCCTTCTACTCTTGTCGTCTTTCTCCAGCTGAAAGAAACTACGATGTGGGTAACCGGGAGCTTCTCGCTGTGAAGCTTGCCTTGGAGGAGTGGCGTCACTGGTTGGAGGGAGCGGAGCAACCGTTTGTGGTCTGGACTGACCACAAGAATCTGGCTTACGTGCAATCGGCTAAACGTCTCAACTCCCGTCAGGCCCGGTGGGCTTTGTTTTTTGGACGCTTCAATTTTTCCCTGACGTTCCGACCTGGGTCGAAGAACGGGAAGGCGGACGCCCTGTCCCGGATGTTCTCCAAGACGGAGGAGAGTGGGGCCAAGACTGAGACGATTCTTCCCCAGAACGTTGTCGTGGGAGCCGTTACATGGAGGATTGAGGAGGAGGTGATGGCGGCTCTTCGGACACAGCCCGGGCCCGATAACGGTCCACCCGGTCGGTTGTTCGTGCCTGAGTCGGTTCGTTCTGCTGTCCTTCAGTGGTCCCACGCCAGCAAGATAGCTTGTCACCCTGGTGTTGCTCGGACTATGGCGTTACTGCGCAGACGATTTTGGTGGCCTGCCATGGGAGAAGATACCCGGAGGTTTGTTGCCGCTTGTCCTGTTTGTGCGCAGAATAAGAGTACCAATCGGGCCAGCTCTGGGCTTCTTCACCCCCTACCTATTCCCCGGCGACCTTGGTCGCATCTGGCCCTGGATTTTGTCACGGGGTTGCCCTCTTCTGTTGGTAACACGGTTATTCTGACCATTGTGGATAGATTCAGCAAGTTTGCCCACTTTGTTCCCCTCTCCAAGCTGCCTTCTGCCACTGAGACGTCCGAGATCCTGGTTAGGGAGGTGTTCAGGGTCCACGGGTTGCCCTGTGACATTGTTTCTGACCGTGGTCCTCAGTTTACCTCTGCTGTCTGGAAATCCTTCTGTTTGGCCATTGGAGCTACAGTCAGTCTCACATCTGGATTTCACCCCCAATCTAATGGTCAGGCGGAGAGAGCCAACCAGAAGATGGAGTCCACGCTGCGTTGTCTTGTCTCCTCTGATCCCACCTCTTGGTCATCTCAATTACCCTGGGTCGAGTATGCCCATAATACCCTTCCTTCATCTGCCACTGGGATGTCCCCCTTCCAATGCCTGTACGGATACCAACCTCCCTTGTTTCCTTCTCAGGAGAGGGATCTTTCGGTCCCTTCTGTCCAGGCCCACATTCGTCGTTGCCACCGGACCTGGCATCGGGCCAGGAAGGTCCTCCTTAGAGTTTCTGACCGGTATCAGATCCAGGCGAATCGTCGCCGTATTCCTGCTCCCGCTTATACCATCGGAGATAAGGTGTGGTTGGCTACACGGGATCTTCCTCTACGGACTGAGTCGAGGAAACTGTCACCAAAGTTCATTGGTCCGTTCGTGGTGGAGAGAATCATTAACCCTGTTGTGGTCCGACTCAAATTGCCGGCAACGCTTCGAGTACACCCCAACTTTCATGTCTCCTGCCTCAAGCCGGTTCACCTCAGTCCTCTGTTACCCCCTCCTCCTCGTCCCCCTCCTCCTCGGATGATCGGAGGTGGTCCTGTCTACACGGTGCGCCGCATCATGGACTCCAGACGGCGGGGTCGAGGGTTCCAGTATTTAGTGGATTGGGAAGGATATGGTCCTGAGGAGAGGAGTTGGATTCCTCGGCGTCAGATCCTTGACGATGACCTGCTTCGTGACTTTTACCGCCTCCACCCTGGCGCTCCGGGTAGTCCGCCCGGTGGCGTTCGTCGGAGGGGGGGTACTATCACGAATCCCGTTTCCTGAGTCTGTTTTTTTGCCTATGTTCTGTCCTGGAGTGTTTTTTCCGGCGTCCTGGAACGCACCCTGTCTGGTTGCCGGGCAATGTAGCCAGTTGGGGTTTCTGATTACCCTTCACCTGTATCCCATCAGCTATCTGCACACCTGGTCCTGATCATCATCTCTCCTCTTCATAAGCCCGGACCTGACATCCATTCCCTGCCGGATCGTTAGCCCTGAACAGTATGTTGTGCCATAGTATCAGCCTCAAGTTGGATAGAATTTGTTTTGTTGTTTTTTACGTATTGCTTGCCTTAAACTTACCTCCGTTTGTTCTGTCTTCAGTTACTCACCCGGATAGTTTCCCCATTGGATCCACCTATTTACTCCCATCAACTCACCACCGCTACCCGCTACGCCACCTGGATATATCTACCCATTCACATTCACTTGTAAATAAATACTCACCTTCTTCCTACTCTCCTTGTCCTGGTCTGCTTCTGGGTTCGATTTTGAAGAAACGTGACAGAACGATCTGGCCAAGAATGAACCCAGCGGACCTGGATTCCTTTTGCCATGCCATTACCCAGCAGGGGAAGACATTGGGACAACACAAGACGGCGCTACAGGAGATAGCGGTTGCAATCCAGAACTTATCTGCTAGCTTGACACAAATCCAGGATCAGCTCAGTTTGCTGGCGATTCATTCACCACCTGTTTCACCCATCTCACCTGCCGTGTCTGATGCGGTTTCCTTCCGTGAACCCAAGGTACCAACGCCTGATAAATATGAAGGGGATTTGGGAAGATGCCGTTAGTTTCTTATGCAGTGTGGGTTAGTGTTTGATCTGCAGCCCCATTCTTACGCCACTGACAAGGCTAGGATAGCCTTTTGTTATTGAACTGCTGCGTGGAAGAGCTCTGGAATGGGCTTCAGCCGTTTGGGAACGACAGGGGACATGCATGGCTTCATACCAGGAATTCACGGGAGAGATGAGAAGGCTTTTTGACCATCCAGTCCGAGGTAAGGACGCAGCTAAACGTTTGTTCACTCTTCGCCAAGGAGCTCGCAGTGTGGCAGACTTTATGATCGAGTTCAGGACATTGTCTGTGGAGAGTGGTTGGAATGAGGAGTCACTACAAGCGGCTTTTTACCAGGGGTTGTCGGAGCAACTCAAGGACGAGCTGATATCCTATCCAGAGCCTAGTGACCTAGACAGCTTGGTCACGTTATCTATTCGGGTAGATAATAGAGTCCGAGAGAGAAGGAGGGAGAAGCAGTGGGGCCCATCCAATCAATCAGCAACTCGGTTACCATTCGGTTCAGGAAGTGAACCAGAACGTATTGATCGCTATTCCCCACACGGGATTAGTGGAGGGGTCTTGCCACCAGATCCTGAACCAAAGCAAGTGGGGCGACACGGGCTAACTAAGGAGGAGCGCCAATGTAGACGTGAGACCAACAGCTGTCTCTACTGTGGTAGCTCAGGACATTACATCTCTGCTTGTCCAAAATGCTCGTTAAACTGCCCGGCTCGCTAGTTTTGGGAGGAATTTTAGCGAGCCAGATTCAACCTCTCAAGAATCCTGTCAGACCCCGTTTTCCTGTGACCCTTATGAATAAGGATCAGAGCTTAGAGATGAACGCTTTTATCGATTCAGGTGCCGATGGCAGCTTTATTGATGCCGACTTGGTGGAACAGCTGGGGCTTTCCAAGGAGCAATTGCCGGAAGCCATTGAAGCAACCACTCTGAACGGCAGTAGTCTGGCACGGATCACTATGAGGACTGAACCGGTTAAGATGTTGTTGTCAGGGAATCATTCAGAGTTTATCTCCTTCTTCATTCTGTCCTCGCCCCTCGTTCCTCTGGTTCTTGGTTACCCCTGGCTGAAGGAACACAATCCCTCGTTTGATTGGGTGACAGGTAAGGTAACTAGTTGGAGCATTGATTGTCATGCTAACTGTCTTCGGACTGCCTGTTCTCCTGCCGTTTCCAGTCAGGTCAGTGACTCTGCTCCTCCTGATTTGTCCCTGGTTCCAGAAACATATCACGAGTTGGGTGAAGTATTCAGTAAACAGAAGGCTCAGTCCCTTCCTCCCCACCGACCTTATGACTGTGCGATGAATCTGTTTCCTGGAGCCGCCTTTCCCAAGGGACGGTTATACAGTATCTCTCGACCTGAACGTGAGGCCTTGGAGACCTACATTAAGGAGTCTCTAGCTGCAAGTCTCATTCGGCCCTCGTCATCACCTCTGGGAGCAGGATTTTTTTTTGTGAGCAAGAAGGATGGCTCTCTTCGACCGTGTATTGATTATCGGGGTTTGAATGATATTACGGTCAAGAACAAGTATCCCCTGCCCTTGATGAGCTCGGCTTTCGATTCTTTACAGGGTGCTACGGTTTTTACGAAGCTTGATTTACGTAATGCTTATCATTTGGTTCGGATCAAAGAGGGGGACGAGTGGTTGACTGGGTTCAATACTCCGATGGGACATTTCGAGTACCAGGTGACGCCGTTTGGACTGACCAACGCTCCTGCTGTGTTCCAAAGTATGGTGAATGACGTTCTGAGATATATGATTGGTATTTTTGTGTTTGTTTACCTGGATGATATCCTCATCTTCTCGAAGGAGCTTTCTAGCCACGTTCAGCATGTCAAGCAGGTCCTGCAGCGGTTATTGGAGAACCGTCTGTTCGTGAAGGCTGAGAAGTGCGATTTTCACGCCCACACGACGTCCTTCCTCGGGTACATCATCTCCAGGGGAGAGATCAAGATGGACCAAGAGAAGGTTCGGGCGGTTCGGGATTGGGTCCAGCCCGGTACGAGATTGCAGCTCCAGAGATTCCTGGGGTTTGCAAATTTTTATCGGAGGTTTATCCGTGATTACAGCCGGGTGGCCGCCCCTTTAACTGTACTGACGTCTTGCACCAGAAAGTTATGTTGGTCTCCTGAGGCAGACCGAGCATTTCTAGATTTGAAGAGCCGATTCACCAACGCCCCGATTCTCTCTCAACCTGACACTTCCCGTCAGTTCGTTGTGGAGGTGGATGCGTCTGATGTGGGGGTGGGCGCCATCCTGTCCCAGCGTAGCTCCACTGACGGTAAACTCCATCCCTGCGCCTTCTACTCTTGTCGTCTTTCTCCAGCTGAAAGAAACTACGATGTGGGTAACCGGGAGCTTCTCGCTGTGAAGCTTGCCTTGGAGGAGTGGCGTCACTGGTTGGAGGGAGCGGAGCAACCGTTTGTGGTCTGAACTGACCACAAGAATCTGGCTTACGTGCAATCGGCTAAACGTCTCAACTCCCGTCAGGCCCGGTGGGCTTTGTTTTTTGGACGCTTCAATTTTTCCCTGACGTTCCGACCTGGGTCGAAGAACGGGAAGGCGGACGCCCTGTCCCGGATGTTCTCCAAGACGGAGGAGAGTGGGGCCAAGACTGAGACGATTCTTCCCCAGAACGTTGTCGTGGGAGCCGTTACATGGAGGATTGAGGAGGTGGTGATGGCGGCTCTTCGGACACAGCCCGGGCCCGATAACGGTCCACCCGGTCGGTTGTTCGTGCCTGAGTCGGTTCGTTCTGCTGTCCTTCAGTGGTCCCACGCCAGCAAGATAGCTTGTCACCCTGGTGTTGCTCGGGCTATGGCGTTACTGCGCAGACGATTTTGGTGGCCTGCCATGGGAGAAGATACCCGGAGGTTTGTTGCCGCTTGTCCTGTTTGTGCGCAGAATAAGAGTACCAATCGGGCCAGCTCTGGGCTTCTTCACCCCCTACCTACTCCCCGGCGACCTTGGTCTGGCCCTGGATTTTGTCACGGGGTTGCCCTCTTCTGTTGGTAACACGGTTATTCTGACCATTGTGGATAGATTCAGCAAGTTTGCCCACTTTGTTCCCCTCTCCAAGCTGCCTTCTGCCACTGAGACGTCCGAGATCCTGGTTAGGGAGGTGTTCAGGGTCCACGGGTTGCCCTGTGACATTGTTTCTGACCGTGGTCCTCAGTTTACCTCTGCTGTCTGGAAATACTTCTGTTTGGCCATTGGAGCTACAGTCAGTCTCACATCTGGATTTCACCCCCAATCTAATGGTCAGGCGGAGAGAGCCAACCAGAAGATGGAGTCCACGCTGCGTTGTCTTGTCTCCTCTGATCCCACCTCTTGGTCATCTCAATTACCCTGGGTCGAGTATGCCCATAATACCCTTCCTTCATCTGCCACTGGGATGTCCCCCTTCCAATGCCTGTACGGATACCAACCTCCCTTGTTTCCTTCTCAGGAGAGGGATCTTTCGGTCCCTTCTGTCCAGGCCCACATTCGTCGTTGCCACCGGACCTGGCATCGGGCCAGGAAGGTCCTCCTTAGAGTTTCTGACCGGTATCAGATCCAGGCGAATCGTCGCCGTATTCCTGCTCCCGCTTATACCATCGGAGATAAGGTGTGGTTGGCTACACGGGATCTTCCTCTACGGACTGAGTCGAGGAAACTGTCAGCAAAGTTCATTGGTCCGTTCGTGGTGGAGAGAATCATTAACCCTGTTGTGGTCCGACTCAAATTGCCGGCAACGCTTCGAGTACACCCCACCTTTCATGTCTCCTGCCTCAAGCCGGTTCACCTCAGTCCTCTGTTACCCCCTCCTCCTCGTCCTCCTCCTCCTCGGATGATCGGAGGTGGTCCTGTCTACACGGTGCGCCGCATCATGGACTACAGACGGCGGGGTCGAGGGTTCCAGTATTTAGTGGATTGGGAAGGATATGGTCCTGAGGAGAGGAGTTGGATTCCTCGGCGTCAGATCCTTGACGATGACCTGCTTCGTGACTTTTACCGCCTCCACCCTGGCGCTCCGGGTAGTCCGCCCGGTGGCGTTCGTCGGAGGGGGGGTACTATCACGAATCCCGTTTCCTGAGTCTGTTTTTTTGCCTATGTTCTGTCCTGGAGTGTTTTTTCCGGCGTCCTGGAACGCACCCTGTCTGGTTGCCGGGCAATGTAGCCAGTTGGGGTTTCTGATTACCCTTCACCTGTATCCCATCAGCTATCTGCACACCTGGTCCTGATCATCATCTCTCCTCTTCATAAGCCCGGACCTGACATCCATTCCCTGCCGGATCGTTAGCCCTGAACAGTATGTTGTGCCATAGTATCAGCCTCAAGTTGGATAGAATTTGTTTTGTTGTTTTTTACGTATTGCTTGCCTTAAACTTACCTCCGTTTGTTCTGTCTTCAGTTACTCACCCGGATAGTTTCCCCATTGGATCCACCTATTTACTCCCATCAACTCACCACCGCTACCCGCTACGCCACCTGGATATATCTACCCATTCACATTCACTTGTAAATAAATACTCACCTTCTTCCTACTCTCCTTGTCCTGGTCTGCTTCTGGGATCGATTTTGAAGAAATGTGACACTTTTTCCCATGCTTGTTTAATGAACCACAAACAATTAATGAACATGTACCTGAGAAACAGTCGTTAAGATAACAGCTAACAGACGGTAGGCAATTGAGGTCACGGTTATGAAAACTTAGGACACTAAAGAGTCCTTTCTACTGACTCTGAAAAACTGAAAAACACCAAAAGAGAGATGTCCAGGGTCCCTGCTCATCTGTGTGAACGTGCCTTAGGCATGCTGCAAGGAGGCATGAGGTGTGGCCAGGCAGATGTGGCCAGGGCAATAAATTGTAATGTCCGTACTGTGAGACGCCTAAGACAGCGCTACAGGGAGAAAGGCCGGACAGCTGATCGTCCTCTCAGTGACAGACCACGTGTAACAACACCTGCACATGATCAGTACACCCGAACATCACACCTGCAGGACAGGTACAGGGTGGCAACAACAACTGCCCGAGTTACACCAGGAACGCACAGGAATTCCATCAGTGCTCAGACTGTCTGCAATAGGCTGAGAGAGGCTGAACTGAGGGCTTGTAGGCCTGTAAGGCAGGTCCTCACCAGACATCACCGGCAACAATGTCGTCTATGGGCACAAACCCTCCGTCGCTGGACCAGACAGGACTGGCAAAAAGTGGTCTTCACTGACGAGTCACGGTTTTGTCTCACCAGGGGTGATGGTTGGATTCACCTTTATCGTCGAAGGAATGAGCATTACACTGAGGCTTGTACTCTGGAGTGGGATTGAGTTGGAGGTGGAGAGTCCGTCATGGTCTGGGGCGGTGTGTCACAGCATCATTGGACTGAGCTTGTTGTCATTGCAGGCAATCTCAACGCTGTGCGTTACAGGGAAGACATCCTCCTCCCTTATGTGGTACCCTTCCTACAGGCTCATCCTGACATGACTCTCCAGCATGACAATGCCACCAGCCATACTGCTCGTTCTGGACGTGATTTCCTGCAAGACAGCAATGTCTGTGTTCTGCCATGGCCAGCGAAGAGCCTGGATCTCAATCCCATTGAGCACGTCTGGGACCTGTTGGATCGGAGGGTGAGGGCTAAGGCCATTCACCCCAGAAATGTTTGGGAACTTGCAGGTGCCTTGGTGGAAGAGTGGGGTAACATCTCACAGCAAGAACTGGCAGATCTGGTGCAGTCCATGAGGAGGAGATGCACTGCAGTACTTAATGCAGCTGGTGGCCACACCAGATACTGACTGTTACTTTTGATTTTAACCCCCCCTTTGTTCAGGGACACATTATTAAATGTCTGTTAGTCACATGTCTGTGGAACTCTTTCACTTTATGTCTCAGTTGCTGAATCTTGTTATGTTCATACAAATATTTACATGTTAAGTTTGCTGAAAATAGACGCATTTGACAGTGAGAGGACATTTCTTTTTTTGCTTAGTTTAGTTCTTGACTTGATTTATCTCGTGAAAAATTTGATTTCTCTCTAGAGAAATGGTGCGTTGGGCTCACAAAAACCTGAACTTAATGGAATTCAAGCAATTGAACCAATGTCGGTTGAGTGTTTTCATTATGGCATTTACTGAACAGAGCAAGTTACAGTCCTACTGTATTGTCTGTGTGGGGGTAATTATTAGAGCACAACCAATATAGTTTTTGGGGTGGGATATCGATTCCAATTTTTGGGGGGTGGGGGGGGGCAAAACATACCACTACCAATATGTCTGCTTACATACTGTTTATCCACACGTAATTATCATAAATTGTTATCCAATAGAGCCGTTGTCCAGTAACTATGATTCAACGTTGATTTCATACATTGTGAAAATAATGACACATCGTGAGAATGGCTGCTAGGGTTCAGATAAGCATGAGATTCCCTTTTTTCATCCTATTTATTGAATGTCAGTTATCAGTGGAGTTATCGGCTGAAACCAATATAGCGTTAAAAGACCAATATCGGCCAATAATATCAGTGAACTGATATATCAGTTGGCCTAGTAATGAGCTTTGGTATTCAATGGCTAATCGTGAACATAGAGCAAGATACACTGAATGTATAGTAAATAATAGTAAATTCATCAAAAGTATGAAATAACACATATGGAATCATTTACTAACTCAAAAATTGTTAAACGAATCAAAATATACAGTGCCTTGCGAAAGTATTCGGCCCCCTTGAACTTTGCGACCGTTTTCCACATTTCAGGCTTCAAACATAAAGATATAAAACTGTATTTTTTTGTGAAGAATCAACAACAAGTGGGACACAATCATGAAGTGGAACGACATTTATTGGATATTTCAAACTTTTTTAACAAATCAAAAACTGAAAAATTGGGCGTGCAAAATTATTCAGCCCCCTTAAGTTAATACTTTGTAGCGCCACCTTTTGCTGCGATTACAGCTGTAAGTCGCTTGGGGTATGTCTCTATCAGTTTTGCACATCGAGAGACTGAAATTTTTTCCCATTCCTCCTTGCAAAACAGCTCGAGCTCAGTGAGGTTGGATGGAGAGCATTTGTGAACAGCAGTTTTCAGTTCTTTCCACAGATTCTCGATTGGATTTAGGTCTGGACTTTGACTTGGCCATTCTAACACCTGGATATGTTTATTTTTTAAACATTCCATTGTAGATTTTGCTTTATGTTTTGGATCATTGTCTTGTTGGAAGACAAATCTCCGTCCCAGTCTCAGGTCTTTTGCAGACTCCATCAGGTTTTCTTCCAGAATGGTCCTGTATTTGGCTCCATCCATCTTCCCATCAATTTTAACCATCTTCCCTGTCCCTGCTGAAGAAAAGCAGGCCCAAACCATGATGCTGCCACCACCATGTTTGACAGTGGGGATGGTGTGTTCAGGTTGATGAGCTGTGTTGCTTTTACGCCAAACATAACGTTTTGCATTGTTGCCAAAAAGTTAAATTTTGGTTTCATCTGACCAGAGCACCTTCTTCCACATGTTTGATGTGTCTCCCAGGTGGCTTGTGGCAAACTTTAAACAACACTTTTTATGGATATCTTTAAGAAATGGCTTTCTTCTTGCCACTCTTCCATAAAGGCCAGATTTGTGCAATATACGACTGATTGTTGTCCTATGGACAGAGTCTCCCACCTCAGCTGTAGATCTCTGCAGTTCATCCAGTGATCATGGGCCTCTTGGCTGCATCTCTGATCAGTCTTCTCCTTGTATGAGCTGAAAGTTTAGAGGGACGGCCAGGTCTTGGTAGATTTGCAGTGGTCTGATACTCCTTCCATTTCAATATTATCGCTTGCACAGTGCTCCTTGGGATGTTTAAAGCTTGGGAAATCTTTTTGTATCCAAATCCGGCTTTAAACTTCTTCACAACAGTATCTCGGACCTGCCTGGTGTGTTCCTTGTTCTTCATGATGCTCTCTGCGCTTTTAACGGACCTCTGAGACTATCACAGTGCAGGTGCATTTATACGGAGACTTGATTACACACAGGTGGATTGTATTTATCCTCATTAGTCATTTAGGTCAACATTGGATCATTCAGAGATCCTCACTGAACTTCTGGAGAGAGTTTGCTGCACTGAAAGTAAAGGGGCTGAATAATTTTGCACGCCCAATTTTTCAGTTTTGGATTTGTTAAAAAAGTTTGAAATATCCAATAAATGTCGTTTCACTTCATGATTGTGTCCCACTTGTTGTTGATTCTTCACAAAAAAATACAGTTTTATATCTTTATGTTTGAAGCCTGAAATGTGGCAAAAGGTCGCAAAGTTCAAGGGGGCCAAATACTTTCGCAAGGCACTGTATTTTATATTTGAGATTCTTCAAAGTAGCCACCCTTTGCCTTGATGACAGCTTTGCACACTCTTGGCATTCTCTCAACCAGCTTCAACTGGAAGGCTTTTCCGACCGTCTTGAAGGAGTTCCCACAGATGTTGAGAACTTGTTGGCTGCTTTTCCTTCACTCTGCGGTCCAACTCATCCTAAACCATCTCAATTGGGCTAAGGTCGGGTGCTTTGTGGATGCAAGGTCATCTGATGCAGCACTCCGACAGCACTCCGACAGATGTCCTTTCGGTCCATCACCGAAAGGACATCCAGCAACTTGACACAACTGTGCTAAGCATTGGAGTCAACATGGGCCAGCATCTCTGTGGAACACTTTCAACACCTTGTAAAGTCCATGCCTCGAGGAAATTAGGCTGTTCTGAGGGCAAAGTGGGTGCAACTCAATATTAGGAAGGTGTTCCTAGTGTTTTGTACACTCAGTACTACATATTTTGTTCTTTAGCATAGAAAACAACATAAACAGCAACATCCTAGTGAGACAGAGAACCTCCTGGGCAAATCATAGTTGAATCAACGTTGTTTCCACATCATTTCAACCAGAAAATGCAATGTGAAGATGTTGAATCAACATAAAAAACTGAATGGACTTGCAAAAAGTCCTCAACATAAGGATTTTGAACCTAAATCCAATGACGGTGAAATGTTTTGTTTATTTCAAGTTACATTTCCATTTGTTTATAACTCAACCAAATGTAAATCAAAATTAGACGTTGAACTGATGTCTGTGCCCAGTGGGAACCAACATGGTGGAAAGGAAACTGTGTTCCTGTTGACTCGAGCAGCACTACACCGCAAGGAGGAGAGAGGAGCTGAGAGACATTACTTATGTCATGACCTGCGTCTGAAATGGCACCCTATTCCCTATATAGTGCACTAGTTTTGGCCAGGGTCCATCAGACTTTGTTCAAAGGTGCACTATGTTGGGAATAAGGTGCCATTTGGGACGCAAACATGCACAATATGTTCCTTCCTTGAGGTATTGCCTCATTTCCTCGGACAGTTTAAGCACTGTAATTTAGGGAGCATCTTTGTGTGCTGTGGACGTACAGTAGCCTGATAATTGTTTAAATCTGTTTTTTTTCCCCCAGAGAGCCCTTCATGTGTAGAGTGGGGAAGGTTATTAAAAGCCCTTTTCCATACTGCGGGGAACATTCCCCTAGACTTAGGAAG
Organism: Oncorhynchus clarkii lewisi; assembly: GCF_045791955.1. Lineage (NCBI taxonomy): Eukaryota > Metazoa > Chordata > Actinopteri > Salmoniformes > Salmonidae > Oncorhynchus > Oncorhynchus clarkii. The sequence goes on from NC_092148.1 coordinate 34,585,540, forward strand.
TGTTAATAAGCTCTCTTTAATACGGGTGCAGCGCATTTCCCAGGTGATGCAAGGCAGTTGTGAAGCATTCGCCAGAACCAGCCTGCGTTGCTAGTTAACCCTTTCTGGTGTAGCCTTTGTTATTTTTAAGCGTTTACTTCTGCTATGGAAATTATAGCCATGAGTGAAATCTGTGTTCTGTGTTCTTCGGGACGGCATAGTGCCGTCGTAGACAGGGGGAGAGCAACATGGAACCAGAATGTAGTCCACCTCAATGATTAGAGTGGAACTGGTCAAAGGGTGTGAGCTTCAAACCTGGGTTCAAATAGAATTTGTTTTACTTTCAAACGTAGCTGTGGAATCAATGGAATACTCCCAAAAGTGCAAGCCCCTCCAGTCTGGCAGTTCAGCTGGTTCAATACAATCCTCAAAGTAGCTATTCACATCCAGATGTGGTGTTCTTATGCACATGTGAGAACTTGCAGGGTGTGGGTATGTATGGAGAGCGGCGGAGATAGCTGTGGTCCTCTGTTTGTCCTTCTTGTCTCAAGAGACAGACGCTATATCCCAGTGTGACTGAGCATCCATACGGAACCACTCCACAAAGCAAACAGAAAAGGCTATATCACCAGAGCGAATAGTCCTTTGAGTAATAAGGAGGAGAACTAAGCTGACCATATGACAACTCTTCCAGTTACCGCCCCCAGCTCTCCGAACTGAAACCCTTCTTTCCCCCTAGCAAAACCTACAGCTACGCACATGTACATGAGCAGGTTCACAGGAAGTGGAGCTATCTATCTTCTAGTATTTGTAGGCCTGAGGCCCCCTGCACTTACCCCTTAAACACATGCACTGACTATATGAAAAGTCCACATGAAAATGTTTATCCCACAATAAATTATGACATAGTAAACCATAACTCAATACCCCCACCTGCTCTTTGATCGTATAGAATCCCATCTCTTGTCCTCTGGTCACAAACAGATAGGACTGTCTCGCTCTCGTTCTAGCGCTCTCTGTCTCTCTCCTTCCCCCCTCTATCTCACCCTCTCGCTCCATGCCTTCCCTGGCCAGAGAGAAGACAGGACTGTGTTTGCCCTCTCCCCTGGGATGTAACTGAGAAGCCTCATATCAGCGCCCCTCCACTCTGAGCCAACAGAGCCTATATTACAAAAGATGATTTATAGCCCCTAAATACAGCGGTGAAATGTCTGTAATAAGACAGGGGGCTTATAAAGACAGACAGGTGATTAAGAGCAGAGCAGATCATCTGCCTAGGTCACCGCGGAGAGAGAGACTAGCAAAGTCCCTGTGCACCAGATGTACAAAGGTCTCAAAGGTAAAAGACCTTCGATATTAGGAAGACATGTAGTCAGACACCGCCCAGTGCACTGCACAGGCCCTCGTGGGAGAGTACAATACATAACAGAGAAAGACTGCGTCTCTCTACACTGTACAATAAGCTGCAGCAGCAGTATTTATCTAGGCATGTAATCAGCCCAGACATTGAAAAACAATGCATGCACACAGGGGTCACAGAATTCAATTGGACCACTGAGAAACACCTCCTTTTTCTTCCTGCGTCTGTCTAGAAACCCAGACCGTTTTACTCCTCAACAATTACAAATGGCAACTGTGATGTAATCCAGGACGCACTTCCTTAATTGTGGCATTTTGTTGGAGGGCAGTGGCTCCCAGGGATCATCTGAGAAGCCTGGTCCCCCCCACACCCACTCTCCCTTATCCCCTCTCTCTCCCCCACCCCTTGCCTCCTGGGAGCAGGGACTGAGTCTGGCTTTAGTCACATGTAGAGAGGCAGTCTGGTGGTCGTGGCTGTTAGAGTCAAGCCCTGCTCTACACTGCTTTGAGCTGGGCTGGGCTATATTGGAATGTGTCTGTGCTGTCAGGCGGGGCAGAGGCCCCTCTGCTGCAGACCGACCGAAGGGGGAAAGATCTGATTTAAGTCTGCCCCCCGTGGGACTCGTTGAGCTAATGAGAGGGATACACGTCCCTCAAGCCGCCTGTCAGAGGACAGACCACAGCAGAGATTTCCTCTCCTCTCCTCTCCTCTCCTCTCCTCTCCTCTCCTCTCCTCTCCCTCTCTCAAGCTCAGGCTGTCCATACTGATCAGCAGGAGAATGGGGAAAGCATTATAGTTCATGCGTCAGTATAATGGGACTTCTTTAGCAGAAGTGGCCTCAATGCAATGCACAGACAGGGCTGGTAAAGGCCCTGGCTATGAGTCTTGAGGCGTGTGTCAGGCATGGTCGCATAATGATCACGTCTCTCTGTGTGGTCTAAAGAGTTTACTACATCTGGCTGGAATGGATGGTAGAAAAGGACAGGAAGATTCCAGTCCAAAGTCTGCCAGTAAGTCTGGGGCATTTCCCCACTCTGTGTCTGTGTGTGTGAGAGAGTCATACTCACTATGACTAAGAGCGTCTGCTTCTGCAAGCCTCCCCTGGTCCTGCATTGCCTCATCATATACTGTATGAGCTCAAAATGGGTTGGGGCCCCAAGGGTCTCGCTATGGGGACTAGGCTTGGCCTGAAAGCCTGGGAAACATGTAGATACTTGACCATATAGACGCCAAGAACACATATGCGTGTATGCACACACACAAAGACTCACACACACACACACACACACACTCCATACAGCTAGTGAGCTAACAATCAGTCTGGAGGTACAGTATATGACAGGGGGAAAACTGGTCAGAGGAAGACCATCTGTAGTTAAGCAGGGTGGGGAGCGTCACTAATATGAGCAGCAGGTAGCCCAGCGGTTAGAGAGACGAGCCAGCAACAGTTGCCCCCTTATGTACGGAACTTGACCCCTCAAAATAACAGCTCCCCAGGCACCCTGTGTGGCAGCCCCCCGCACCTCTCCAAATACATGCATGTGTGTCTTTTGGAGGGGTTGGGTTAAAATGGGAAGTCGAATGTTGGTTGGACCTCGCTTGCAAATGACCAATAAAGCCATCTTAATATGAAACACGCTTCCACTTTTCCATCCTCAAATCCCTTTCCTCACAACACATAGTGGCTCTACTCCCAAAATACTGCTTCTTCCTCCAAACTAAACATCATGGGAAGCCTTCAGAGGGCACCGATTGCACGTTAATTATAGATGTAGACAGTACATCAATAATATATTCACAAGTTCACTTTTACTGTTACCTACGATCTACTCAGAGGAGAGATCCCGTTAGGCGTCTGCTTTGACATGTCAGATTGGATCACTGGGGATGAATTGAGGATCGTTCATCCCCATCTATGCCTGTGAGGACCAAACAGGAGGGTTCGAAAGTCTCATTACATAATGAGAGTGTTGTGTCAAAGCCCAGCTCTCACGACATGTCATTTGGTCATTGAGCATACCCTCAAATTCACACCGGCCCAGAATAAGGTGGGAACGGAGATGAAAGGAGTGAGACAGCAACCGCAGAGAGAGAGAGAACAGAAAAGGAGGGGGGGGAAACCAGTCAAAATTGGCAGGAGATAATTACAGGGGAGAATCCTCTCATGCCACGCGATTACTCTATTCCTGTGATAACCAAGAAATGCCACAGTCAGGTCAGGTCTATAATCTGGCCAGGCTAAACACTGGTAGGAAAGAGGAGAGCTAAGGGACAAACAAATGCAGTACGATGAGAGAGTTCACACTGTCAGGAGTACATACTATTATGATAGATTGAGAGAGGTCACACTGTCAGGAGTACATACTATTACGATAGATTGAGAGAGGTCACACTGTCAGGAGTACATACTATTATGATAGATTGAGAGAGGTCACACTGTCAGGAGTACATACTATTATGATAGATTGAGAGAGGTCACACTGTCAGGAGTACATACTATTATGATAGATTGAGAGAGGTCACACTGTCAGGAGTACATACTATTATGATAGATTGAGAGAGGTCACACTGTCAGGAGTACATACTATTACGATAGATTGAGAGAGTTCACACTGTCAGGAGTACATACTATTACGATAGATTGAGAGAGGTCACACTGTCAGGAGTACATACTATTACGATAGATTGAGAGAGGTCACACTGTCAGGAGTACATACTATTACGATAGATTGAGAGAGGTCACACTGTCAGGGGTACATACTATTACGATAGATTGAGAGAGGTCACACTGTCAGGAGTACATACTATTACGATAGATTGAGAGAGGTCACACTGTCAGGAGTACATACTATTACGATAGATTGAGAGAGGTCACACTGTCAGGAGTACATACTATTACGATAGATTGAGAGAGGTCACACTGTCAGGAGTACATACTATTACGATAGATTGAGAGAGGTCACACTGTCAGGAGTACATACTATTACGATAGATTGAGAGAGGTCACACTGTCAGGAGTACATACTATTACGATAGATTGAGAGAGTTGCGTGAGTAGATGTAACTCAGTGAAAGCGGTGTGTTAGTGGTACACACTAGAACACACTAGTATACCACAACAGCAAGAGAGTTTTGTAAGTAGTGTCCACATGATATAATTGCCCAAAAGGGAACATGGGAGGCTCCAGTGACACCGTTTCCCCACCCCCTGACACTCACACATCTAACCCCTCGTACAGAGCTTGTGAGTGAGAAAATCCGTTGAGAACCAAAACAAATGAAGAGCCTTAAAATACAGAGATGACAGCATCAGTTACACACACACTATTAAAAAAAAATTGAAAACTAACTTGTAAAACGTAAACAAGGGTTATTATAACAGTCAGATCAGGTTAAGAATAAGATATCCATTTTGAGAGTGACTCATGCAGCCTCTGGGAGGATCGAACCTTATTAAAGCCTCGTAAAGTGGGAACATCTAAGTTACATCTTTAAATATGAATGACCAAAGAGTAACCCACCAATTTAGTATCCATGTCGTCCGGTGATGGACTGGCTCATTCAGTGATTCAGAACCGCGTGGGGCGGCAGGGTAGCCTAGTGGTTAGAGCGGTGGTTAGAGTTCAAACCCCCGAGCTGACAAGGTACAAATCTGTCGTTCTGCCCCTGAACAGGCAGTTAACCCACTGTTCCTAGGCCGTCATTAAAAATAAGAATTTGTTCTTACCTGACTTACCTAGTTAAATAAAGGTTAAATAAAAATGTGCCATGGGAAACAGGTTGCACTGACAAATCACACCAGGGCAGGAAGCTTAACCAGTCCCTCCAGAATTGTACGTGATATTTGCAGGCATAAATGCTTGATTTTGCTGAGGCAATTCTGAGATTTGCAATGATTTGTCCAATTTGTCGTGCATTGACGAGGGAAAAAGTTTAGAGTGTGGCTTGATTGAACCATATTATGCAGTAATGGGTCAAGAATCTGTCAGTTTTATGCAACAATATTGCGATGATTTAACTGTTTTATGCAGAAATACTGTGGTGATTGGTCCAATTTGTAAGCGAAGTAGTATGCAGCGAGTTGATGATTTTGCACGAAAAATTGCAATCACAGAATGGCAGAATCATTGACGGAATGCTTAATGATGTTCAAAAGCCCCATCACACAGACATGGGAGGAAACATGAGAATTGTGCTTGCGGTAAAGAGAGAGAACACTACACCAAAATGGGTCCGCTGTCGGTGACAGAATCCTATACACATCGGTTGGTTTGATTCAGACCCGCTTGACTTCTGTGGATCAATTAGCACTTTCCCTCAGTAGTAGGTCAGAAAAGGCAGAGTGGTCAAGCAGGCGGATTCGACGTCAGGACAGGCAAGGGTCAAAAACCAGGAGGGCTAGGGAAAAACCAGCGACTAGGAAAAATAGGAACAAGACAAACTGGCACAAAGAACCAGGAAACACAGGAATAAATACACCGGGGACTAATGGGGAAAACCGGTGACACCTGGAGGTGAGTGGAGACAATCACAAAGACAGGTGAAACAGATCAGGGCGTGACAACACTGAACCTATGATAAACACCAGTGTCGCTCTGAAGCCAGAGTGACACTGGTCGCTCGCTCGCTCTCTCTCTCTCTCTCTCTCTCTCTCTCTCTCTTTCTCTCTCTCTTTCTCTCTCTCTCTCTCTCTCTCTCGATTGCGCGATTGCGCGATTGCTCTCTCTCAATTCAATTCATTAGACTTTGTTGACATGGAAAATTATATTTATTGCGGGTGTACCGAAATGCTTCTGTTGCTGTGAAATACAACAATATTAATGAGAATAACAATACTGCATTAAAGTAATACTAGTAGACCAGTCTCAACACAACTGAGAAGCCACATGACATGGTATGAAAGCCGAAACAAAACCAAAATGGGAAATATTATTGACATTAAATTGCACTTTTCCATGGCTGTCCCTCAGGTTGTGGCAGGAGGACACATATTTGGCTTTACAACCAATAAATATAAAACATTTTCTTGTACAGTTTCAAATTCTTTGTACGTAATAATACTTTTAGGAAATAAGGATTCTCTTAAGTCTGAGTATTTGTCACGGTGTAATAGGAAATGCGCCTCTGTCTCTACCTGTCCCCTGGAGCAGAGTGAGCACAGCCTGTCCTCTCTGGGCAGCCAGGTTTACCTGTGACGACTGGTCACTATAGCCAGACTGTGCTCACTGAGTCTGTACCTAGTCGGTGTTTTCCTCAGTTTTCTATCAATCACAGTGGTCAGATAGTATGCCACCATGTACTGTCTGTTTGGAACATTGAAGATTGCTTAGATGTTTTGTGGTGTTTTTTGCTTAGTGATCCTTTGGTTGGGCCAGATTTTCTCAGTGCTGTCCTGAGGCACTAAATCAAATCAAATCAATTTTATTGGTCACATACAAATGTTTAGCAGATGTTATTGCGGGTGTTGCGAAATGCTTGTGCTTCTAGCTCCAACTGTGCAGTAATATCTAATAAGTAATATCTAACAATTTCACAACAATACACACAATACACACAAATCTAAAGTAAAGGAATGGAATTAAGAATATATAAATATGTTGTACGAGCAATGTCGGAGCGGCATAGAATACAATACTTTACAATAGAATACAGTACATACAGTTGAAGTCGGAAGTTTACATACACTTAGGTTGGAGTCATTAAAACTCGTTTTTCAACCACTCCACAAATTTCTTGTTAACAAACTATAGTTTTGGCAAGTCGGTTAGGACATCTACTTTGTGCATGATACAAGTAATCTTTCCAACAATTGTTTACAGACAGATTATTTCACTTATAATTCAACGCATCACAAATGCAGTGGGTCAGAAGGTTACATACTTTAAACAGCGTGGAATATTCCAGAAAATTATGTCCTGCCTTTAGAAGCTTCTGATAGGCTAATTGACATTATTTGAGTCAATTGGATGTGTACCTGTGGATGTATTTCAAGGCCTACCTTCAAACACAGTGCCTCTATTGTAGACCTCCACAAGTATGGTTCATCCTTAGGGGTATTTTCCAAACGCCTGAAGGTACCACGTTCATCTGTATAAACAATAGTATGCAACTATAAACACCATGGCACCAGGCAGCCGTCATACCGCTCAGGAAGGAGATGCGTTCTGTCTCCTAGAGATGAACTTACTTTGGTGCGAAAAAGTGCAAATCAGTCCCAGAACAACAGCAAAGGACCTTGTGAAGATGCAGTAGGAAGCAGGTTCCAAAGTATCTATATCCACAGTAAAACGTGTCCTATATTGACATAACCTGAAAGGCCACTTAACATGGAAGAAGCCACTGCTCCAAAACCGCCATTAAAAAAAACAGACTACGGTTTGCAACTGCACATGGGTACAAAGATCGTACTTTTTGGAGAAATGTCCTCTGGTCTGATGAAACAAAAATATAACTGTTTGGCCATAATGACCATCGTTATGTTTGGAGGGAAAAGGGTAACGCTTGCAAGCCGAAGAACACCATCCCAACCGTGAAGCACGAGGGCGGCAGCATCATGTTGTGGGGGTGCTTTGCTGCAGGAGGGACTGGTGCACTTCACAAAATAGATGGCATCATGAGGAAGGAAAATTACGTGGGTATATTGAAGCAACATCTCAAGACATCAGTCAGGAAGTTAAAGCTTGGTCGCAAATGGGTCTTCCTAATGGACAATGACCCCAAGCATACTTCCAAAGTTGTGGCAAAATGGCTTAAGGACAATAAAGTCAAGGTATTGGAGTGGCCATCACAAAGACCTGACCTCAATGCTATAGAAAATTGGTGGGCAGAACTGAAAAAGCGTGTGCGAGCAAGGAGGCCTACAAACCTGACTCAGTTACACCAGTTCTGTCAGGAGGAATGGGCCAAAATTCACCCAACTTATTGTGGGAAGCTTGTGGAAGGCTACCCGAAACGTTTGACCCAAGTTAAACAATTTAAAGGCATTGCTACCAAATACTAAAGGAGTGTATGTAAACTTCTGACCCACTGGGAATGTGATGAAATAAATAAATAATTCTCTCTACTATTATTCTGACATTTCACATTCTTAAAATAAAGTGGTGATCCTAACTGACCTAAGACAGGGAATTTTTACTAGGATCAAATGTCAGGAATTGTGAAAAACTGAGTTTATATGTATTTGGCTAAGGTGCATATAACCTTCCGACTTCAACTGTACATATGTGATAAGTAATGCAAAATATGTAAACATTATTAAAGTGACTAGTGTTCCATTATTAAAGTGGCCAGTGATTTCAAGTCTATGTAAATAGGGCAGCAGCCTCTAAGGTGCTAGTGAAGGCTATTTAACAGTCTGATGGCCTGTTTTTCAGTCTCTCAGTCCCAGCTTTGATGCACCTGTACTGACCTCGCCTACTGAATGATAACAGGGTGAACGGGCAGTGTCTCGGGTGGTTGTTGTCCTTGAAGATCTTTTTGGCCTTCCTGTGACATCGGGTGATGTAGGTGTCCTGGAGGGCAGGTAGTTTGCCCCCGGTGATGCGTTGGGCAGACCGCACCACCCTCTGGAGAGCCCTGCGGTTGTGGACGGTGCAGTTGCCTTACCAGGCGGTGATACAGCCCAACAGGATGCTCTCAATTGTGCATATGTAAAAGTTTGTGTGGGTTTTAGGTTTCAAACCAAATTTATTCAGCCTCCTGAGGTTGAAGAGGCGTTGTAGCAAATGCTCCCTCTGCTGTTTCCTGAAGTCCCCGATCAGGTCCTTTGTTTTTTGTTTTTTGAGTGAGAGGTTATTTTCCTGGCACCACATTCCCAGGGCCCTCAGCTCCTCCCTGTAGGCTGTCTCGTCATTGTTGGTAATCAGGCCTACTACTGTTGTGTCGTCTGCAAACGTGATGTTGGAGGCATGCGTGACCCATGGGTGAACAGGAAGAACAGGAAGGGGCTGAGCACTCACCCTTGTGGGGCCCCTGTGTTGAGGATCAGCGAAGTGGAGGTGTTGTTTCCTACCTTCACCACCTGGGTGCGGCCCGTCAGGAATTCCAGGACCCAGTTGCACAGGCCAGGGTTCAGACCCTCTATGGGTTGGGTTTGGATTAGTGAACTGAGCCTCAGAACCAGCTGACTGAGGGGACTCTTCTCTCTCTCTCTTTCCACATCAATCAAACTCCAACAGCCCTGTACTGTCAGACACAGGAAGTGTCTGACAGTACAGAACCCCCTGAGAAACATCCCCATCCACTAAACAGACACACAGGCGCACACACAGGCGCACGCACAGGCGCACACACAGGCGCACACGCAGGCGCGCCCACACACACACATGCATGCACACAAACAAACCACTAAAAACTATTTCTCACACACACACACACACACACACACACACACACACACACACAAACACAAACACACACACA